>NW_026867553.1:204060-329183 GCF_020745735.1 Hemiscyllium ocellatum
TACTCCAAGTCTTCCACTCAAAAAAATATTGTTTTATTCCTATTTATTGTTTCCTGCAGCTTTGCCTTTCGAAAACCATGCCCATATATTAGTCCGAGTCGTATAAGATTCGAAATTGGCGTAAGACACTGGGGATTGATCAACAATCTTTCCAAAAGTCCAATCGTATTGCGTTCATTGCTTCTCCACAACTTTGCTAAAAGTCAGTTTCTAAAATATGATTCCCATTTCATAAATCTCTGTTGCATTTGTCTATGCACGTTAATTTCAGTCCCAATACTTTTTTAAAACAATTATTCATTTCATTCCACGCTTTATCATGTTATTCCCTTTTTTTCTCCCAGACTGCAGTTTCATAGCATTGCTGGGAACATTTATTTCTTTGTTTACTTTTCTTCTGTGAAGACAGAACTGAAATCATTAATCCATAGTACTGCTATTTCCGTATTCTCCATTTTCCACTCTCTGGATTCAAACTGGAAGGGAGCTGCAATTTTTTCTCCCAACATTTTGCCATGGACATACTTAGAGAAGCTGTTACAAGTTCACTCTTATCACACTTGTTATTATACCCTTCAGTAGCACATCAATTCCTGTCTTCAGCTGCTCAATCATTTTCCTTCCACGCCATCCAATCACAAGAGCTTAGTCTCTGCATCGTCAGAGATACAGCACAATATATATTAGTACCAATTTCGAACACAATGCCCATCGCCCTTGAATGTTATGGCATTTCATGTGCACGACAATACAAGTTCCAATAGTTGTGAGGTTACACGTGACAACTCCACTATCAGGCAGTGAAGTTCAGACCCACAACACCCTCTGTGTGAAAAGCGATCCTAAATCATCACCAATCCTCAAACATCCCTTGTCCCTCGCCCTTTGAATAAAATGAAAAGCTGATGTCTATCTACCCTGTCTATCCTACTCGTAATCTGATCCTTCTGAATCACATCATCGTCAGCCTTCTCGGCTCCAAAGTAAACATGCCGAGCTTATGCCCTCTCTCCACAGCTGATATGCTCCATCCCGGGGAACATCCTGCTGGATCTGCTCTGCACCCATTCCAGTGCAATCATATCATTCCAGTAATATGCATCCCAGAAATGCACATGGTATTCAATCTTGGCTTAATCGAAATTCTGCTTAGCTCTTATAACCTATACCTCGATGAATAAAGGCAATCATAACGGTCCTCTTATGCTTTCTCAACGTGTGTATTCACCTGTTTATCGGATTCAGTGATCTGTGGAGTAGCAGCCCCTGAGCTTCCAAGTGTGCGGACATTCATTAACTACTCCATTGTTTGGTTCCTTCTTCTTAAGTGCATCACCTATTATTTATCACTGTAACATTCCATCTGTCAGTCATCAACCCAACGGACCTTTTCATCTGTATCTTCCCGTAGAGAAGACCTTCCTCCTCACTGCCAACCACCTATCCAATCTTTGTTCCAACCACAAACTTACTTCTCACTCTCTCCCCGCCTCCCTCCACCTTCACCTCGACATCATTTGTAAATACAACAAATAACAAGTTTTAAAGTCACACAACACCAGGTTACAGTCCAACAGGTTTATTCAGACTCATTGGCTTTTGAAGCGCTGATGTCTTTATCAGGTGGTAGTGTGTTTTGTAAACTCGTGACTCTGAATAAACCTGTTGGACTATGTCCTGATGTTGAGTGATTTTTCACTTCGTAAACTCCAGTGAAACACTGTCACTTTCAAATCACAAATAAAAAGGGATACCACACTGATCCCGATGTACACCATATGGCCTTCATTCGCACAAACAGCCTCCTACCAACACCATCTATCTCCTACCACTAAGTTGATTAGGATGACAATTTGCAAGTCATGAATGTGTCCTACCTGTTTCCTTTTCATTCTGTTGGCATGATACACTTGAAGATTAGCTGGGGATTCTCCCTCATCTTGCCTGACAGCAGGTTTTGATGCCCCTGTGTAAATCAGTCCAATCTGAGTGAAGAATTCCCTCCTTATTCAGTTTTAAATGAATTTACGCTTATCCTGCAATTATTTGTCTTGAATGTGGATTTGACCGCCAGAGAGACGTTCTGCTCATTCCCACCTTAACACGTGCTCTGCGTATTTTCCACGTTTCACTGTGCTCCACCTCCCATTCTTTGGAACGCGAGAGAGCACAGTCCGAGTTTCCTCATCAGGCAATCTCGCCATCTGAAGTACGAATCTAGAGAATGCCTTTGCACATTCTCTGTGGTCAGTATAATCTTTCTCACTAAAACTGTACGCAACACTTCAGGTACAGTCTTACGAACATGCTGCGAAACTGCTTCAAGTTGTTTTTACATCTGTAGTGCGACTCCCTGAATTGAAAGCGAACGTAAATTTAACTTTTCAATTAAATATACTGCTCCAAGTACCCTTAACATTAATTTTATTTACAACTCATTCGCAAGTTCTTATTTAAAAAAATCACAAAATCTACATTTCCCACTTCCAGTGTTTTTGCTGCAAAAAACAACTTCAAACAATTCCGAAGTTTATCAAGTATGACTTCTCTCTGTGAAATGCATATCAGTTCTCTCCAATGTTACGATTAATTTTTAAATATTCAGTCACTCATCCGATATAATAGATTCCAACAATTTCCCTACGGATATCAAGTCAATTGGACTGCAGTCCTCCTCACTGTCTCATCTTCTCTTTGTAGATGGTTGGATCCCTTCCAGTCATCTTAAATGCTTTGATCACGTTTACAAACTTTCGGTTAACTTCAGTGGCGTCATGCCTCTCTGGATATACAGGAAAATGAAGCACGTAATTCGGACTTCTATTGCTGACTTATTGCTGACATTCTGATAGTGCGTCAGACTTAACAATGCACAATACAGCTACATTTTCAAGTATTACCTTGTTACTGATACGAAAAGACCTCTTGCCTTTCATTCCACAAGCCCGATATGATCATTTAGTATTTCTGGGTGTTTTTCCTGGATCTTCCTCCATGGAGACCGATGCAAAGTAACAGTTTATTTTCACATTTACTTCCCTATCCTCCACAATAAATTCTCCGAATCCAATTATGAATGTCCACACTTGATCTTACTTCTTTTTTTTTGTTTTCATTGAAATAGAGATTGTAAATTTGTGCAGTTTTTCTCTTACTCTTTGATAAAATCATGGAATCGCTATAGTATGACAACAGGTCTTCGGCCCAACAAGTCCACACGGACAGTCCAAAGTGTATCACACCCAGACCCATTACCATATTACTCCACATTTTCCCCAGGCTAGTGCACTAAACCTACACATACCTTAAAACTATGGGCAATTTTGCATGGCCAATTCAACTAATCTTCACATCTTTGGATTATAGGAGGAAACCAGAGCACCCAGAGGAGACCCACGCAGCCACCAGTTAATGTGCAAACTGCACACAGTTCGTCGCCTGTGGCTATAATCGACCCCGTTTCCCTGGCGCTGTGAGGGAACAGTGCTAAACACTGAAACGTCGTAAAACCCGGCATATTTCTGAGCATATATGATCATATTTTGTTTTACTTATCAGTTTCAAAACACACATTTTCTGTGTCGTAAATTCCTGAGAGTTTTTATGTTTCCACAATATCTGAAATTCTTCTCAAGTCACTTCTAATAATGAAGTTAATCTTTAATGTGTTGTGTTAAACATCATTATAACGCTGTCCTTTGATTGCTTGCACCTGTAAGAAATAGATGCGTTTCTCAGACTGCAGTATTTCTATAAATTTCCTGCTTCTGACCAGATATCTCCAGAGAACACTGCAGAGGACAGAGAGAAATTGCGGGGACATTGGCTGTTATTTTTGAAACATCGTTAGCAATGGGTGAGGTCCCCGAAATGTGGAATGCAGTGACGTTTGGGTGCTTATTCAAGAAAGACTGCGAAGAAAATCAGACAACGAAAGACCAGCTAGCCAAACATCTGACGTAGTGACATGCGTGAGAAGATTTTGGGAGATAAGACAAGCATGCATTTAGAAAGACAGAGTTTGATAAGGAGCAGTCAGCAAGGCTCCAATGGAGTGATCAGGAAGCTTGGTGAGTGCATGGAGGTATACGTATTTTCTATAGACATCAGAAAGACCTTTGGTAAGGGTTCCACGTGATAGGTTGCTCTGAAATGTTCGATCGTATGGTATCCGGGGGAGCGACTAAATTGCACGCACAATTGGATTGATGGCCGGGAGCAAAGTGTAAGATTGAAGAGATGTTTGTGTGACTATAGGCCTTTGAGTAGTGGAGTGCATCGGGGGACCGTGCTGGGTCCATTACTGTTCTGTTATCTGCAGCACAGATTTTTTTTTTGAGAATGTACAAGGCATGACTTGCAATTTTGCTGATGACGCTAAAATAGGTGATATTCTGGAAAATGAGGAACGTCATCAGAAATTTCACCAAGCCCTTGACCAGCTGGGGAAGAGTGTCGATAAATGGCAAATAGAGTTTAACGCAGCTCAGTGTGAGATCTTGCATTTTGGAAAGTCAAATCAAGGTAGAAATCTCAATGTGAATGGTAGGGCCTGAACAGTTGGAGTGCAACAGAGATACCATGCAGTTCAGGTTAATGGTTCACTGAAAGTGGAGTCAAAGGCAGACAGGGCAGTGAAGAATGCTTTCGGCACACTGGTCTTCATCGTTCAGGGCATTGCATATCAAAGTTGCAGAGTTAGATCATAGTTGCACTTGACATTGCTGAAGCCGCACTTGTAGTATTGTTTTCAGCTTTCTTCATTGTGCAGAAGAAGTTAGGGTCGATCAGGGATTGCATAGGGATCTTGTGCATGGAGGATGATCAGAAAGGAAGAACCCTGAATGACCTTCTGTTTCCTTCTGTTTTCACTCAGGAAAGGGACGTTTCTATGTATAAAAACTTTGAGGAGTGAGGAAACAGGCTTCAACAGATCGAGATTGAGGAAGTTTATGTGCAGGAAATTTTGCAAACATTCAAATTGATAAGTCTTCAGATTAATCTAAAGTCTTAAATCTGTGGTCAGCAAGGTTTTTGGAATGAATTCTGAGGGATGGTATTTATGAGTATTTGGAAAGGTATAACGTCATTAAAGGCCGATAACATGCCTTTGTGAGGGGCAGGTCTTGCCTCGCAAAAATATTGCTGAGTTCATTGAGGAGTTGGCGAGATATGGTTTGCGAAGGTCGAGCAGCGGATAAGCTGTGCTTAGATTTCACATGGCATTTGATCAGAGTCCTCACGGTAGACTTACGAATCTTGTTCGGAGGTATAGAATGCAGGGAGATTTTGCTGTCTGGATTCAGATTTCATTGGCTTACATAAGGCAGAGAGTGATTAGAGATGGAAAGTATTCAGCCTGGAGGTCAGTGGTGAGTGGGGTCCTGCAGTGCTCTGTTCTTGTCTATCTGCCTTCTGTAGTTTTTATAAATTGCTGAGATGAGGAGGTTGAGGGGTGTGTTTATAAGTATGCCGATGACACAAAGGCAGGAGTTGCCATTTATAGTATTGAGAAATATTGCAGGCTGCAGCGCGACATTGGCAGAATGCAGAGCTGATGTTCGGAAATGGTAAATGGAGTTCCACATAAATAATTATGAACTGACGTATTTTGAAAGTTCCATCTTGCATGTTGAAATATGAATTAAGACAGCATTCCTGGCAGTAGGACGAATAGCGGGACCTTGGTGTTCAAGTGCATAGATCCCACAAAGTTGCCACACAACTGGATGATTTTGTTAAGAAATCGTATGGTGTGTTGGCTTTCATTAATAGACGGGTCGAGGTTAAGATCTTCGAGGTTTTGCTGCACCATGACAGCACCCTGGTGAGACTTGGAATATTGTGTCCAGTTTAGGCCTCCCCATTATAAGAATGGTGTGGACGCTTTGGAGAGGGTACAAAGAAGGTTTACCAGGATGCTGCCTGCACTGGATGGATTGCCTTACGAGGGGAGGGTAACTGAGCACCGAACCTTCTCTGGACAGATGTAGTAAGAGAGATGACCTGATCTTGGTGCACAAGGTATTGAGAAAAATAGATAGAAACGATAGCCAGAGACTAATCCCCAGGGCAGGATTGACTGCAACGAGGGATAATAATTTTAAAGTTTGAGGAAGAACTAAAGAGGAGAATTGAGGGGTAGGTTCTTTATGCAGGAAGTTGTGAGCACACGGAATGCGTTTCCAGCAGTATTGGTGGTAGAAGAGTCACTCCGGAATTTTTTTTTGACAACTGGGCATGCACGTGGACAACAGTGAAATCAGGGGAGCGCACGTTCGGTTATATTATTTTAGATTAGGATAAATCTTTGTCACAACATCGTGGGGCAAAGAGCATATACTGTGCTGTACCTTCTGTGTTCTTTGTTCTATTTCATCCTGTGATTAAATAATTCTGATTTTGCCATATTCTACCATGCTGTAAAAGAATACCTTGGAGTGCACATTCATAGCTCCTTGAAAGTGGAGCCGCAGGTAGATAGGATAGTGAAGAAGGCGATTGGTATTCTTTCCTTCATTGGACACAGTATTGAGTACACGAGTTGGGAGGTCATGTTGCGGCTTAACATAACATTGGTTAAGCCACTGTTGGAATATTGCGTGCAATTCTGTTCTCCTTCTATCGGAAAGATGTTGTGAGACTTGAAAAGGTTCAGAAAAGGTTTACAAGGATATTGGCAGTGTTGGAGGATTTGAGTTACAGGGAGAGGCTAAACATTCTGGAGCTATTTTCACTGCAGCGTTGGAGGCTGAGGGGTGCCTTTATAGAGATTTACAAAAATATGAGTGGTATGGATAGGGGAAATAGACAAAGACTTTTCCATGGCGTACGGAAGTCCAGAACTAGAGAGCATATGTTTTGGCTGAAGAGGGGAAAAGTATAAGAAAGACCTAAGGGGCAACGTTTTCACGCAGAGGGTGGTACGTGTATGGTATGGGCTGCCAGTGGATGTGGTGGAAGCTGGTATAATTGCAAAATTTAAGAGGAATTTGGATGGGTATATGAATGGGAATGGTTTGGAGGGATGCTGGCAGATGGGAGTAGATTGGGTTGGGGTATCTGATTGGCATGGAAAGGTTGGACCGAAGGCTATGTTTCCATGCTGTGCATCTCTATGACGCTATTCGGAAATCTTCACAATGGACTCCAAAATTTTCAAAATGCTGAGATCAGATTAATCATCATCATCATTAGTGGTTTGCTCCCTTCTTCAACAGGGGCCTTACAATATCGATACCCCAGCCTTCCCTAACTGCAATGACATCTGCAGGATCACTTCTGAAGCCTCCATTATATCTTCAATATATCGTTCAGAACTCGAAGATGTATCCCACCTGGTTCAGGGATTTATTCAATTCAGACCTTTCAGTTTTGCTGGTATCTTCTCCTTGGTGATGGAAACCACACTCATCTCTGCCGCCAAATCTCTTGAATGTGTGGGATATTATTCGTCACTTCCTCTAGCACGACCGACACAAAGTACTTATTCAATTTCTCACCTATTTTCTTGTTCCCCATTACCATTTGTCCAGCAAAATTTTCAGAATTTTTTACAGACACTCCTTACCTTATGTTTGTCTGAGTACGTTTCTGACTTCAACTTCGATAACCTCCGACAGTGCACACACATCATACTCACAGTATTTAGACCTGAAGTGCACATTATAATCCACCTGTGTTCTTACCAAGTCATTTAAAGCTCCAACATCACACTCTTGAAACTATAATATTTGCCAAAACAGTTAAGACAAGCGTCAAAAATACTTAATTGACTACAATATTAGCTTGACAAGTGACGTTCAGAGATTTAGATGAAACAGCCAACACTCCCTATATTGCATTGAACGAACGTATGACCTGGCATTCATTCAGTACTCGCAGATCATCTTTTTCACGTTGAAGTGCAACAATTGAATTCGCATCGACATCCATTTGAGGAACAAAGATCCAATTTTCTAGTTCTCATTGCGTGTAAGTTGCTTTCTATAATCTCTCCTGAATGAACTGAGAGAAGTACTTAGAATACTACATGGACGTCGCTGGCTGTGCTTGGCTGGCACAAATTGTTCTTGAGGAGATAGCTATGCGCTGGCTTCTGGAATCGCTGTAGTTAACAGGGTGGAAGTAGATCCAAATTATGTTCATGAAGAAATTTCAGTATTTTGTGCCAGCACATTTCTGACTTCAGCTTCAATCTGTGCTAATTCTATGTATTTATTAAAATTGTCCTTCATTAATGATATCATAAAGATATCGATTAGATCACCCCATAAACTTCTAAATTATAAAGCATAAACGTATAATTTTTCTACTCTCGCTTCAGAGCGTAAACACTGACATCCTGTTATCACGTTCGTAAAACTGCATGGAACTACCTCCAGGGCCAAAATGTCCTCTGTAAGGAGTCATGTCCATTTCTCGTTTCAATACTCTAAGGGAGTCATGATCTTGCATGCCAATAACCCTTGGTGTGTTTGCTTGAAATACTGCCTCAATTATTTCATGGTTTCTGCCAAATTGATTGTGAGTTCCAGAGTGCCGCCACTTCTCTAAAAGAAAGTCCACGTCCTTTTCAAACAACCCCTACGTATATTCAACCCCGCCCCCAACACCCGGCAGTTTATCTCGACATCAAGAATAATTATTCGTTCATTTCGACCTGTCGAAATCTCTCAGGACTGATAAATTGTGGTGAGATACGTTATCAATCTCCCGTGTTCGAAAGAAAGCAACTTCACACTCCTGGTATGGAGTGACTTGTGACCACTGCAGTGGCCCCTTCTGCTTATTCAACCAAACACTCAGAAAATGTCACCTCACATAGTAACATGTTAAAGTATGAGTGACAGAGAACTCCAAAATTCCAGTGCTCAAATAAAAAGAAGCAGCAATTCATGATTGAAGTCGTAAAGTGAACATAAAACAGTCGCTGTCTACAGTTCTAAGCGTGTTTACTTTTAAATATTCGTTATGTGCCTGAAACGCTGCAACAATATACTGTTCCAGTAAAAAGATGCATTAAAATTAAATCAACTGACTTTGAAAACCACACAGCTTGTGTCATCGTCAATGTCCTCCTTCTTTCTCCTGAAGACCTCGTTGGATCGTTTTGTGTCGTTTCCTGCAGCGATGTTTTCAAAGGAAAAGGTATATTTGGTCGAGATTCTTTTGAATGGCGG
Source organism: Hemiscyllium ocellatum (assembly GCF_020745735.1). Lineage (NCBI taxonomy): Eukaryota > Metazoa > Chordata > Chondrichthyes > Orectolobiformes > Hemiscylliidae > Hemiscyllium > Hemiscyllium ocellatum. The sequence continues at coordinate 213,243 of NW_026867553.1, forward strand.
TCTCCCTCCATGGCGGTTTCCATTCTGACTGACTTCCAAAATGCCTGGTACTTTAAGGCCCAAGCATGGGATATTGTCATTGATTCGTAATTGGCAAAATAGCAATTTCAAAATCAATTGGGTTTTTATAACCTGGAACATAATTTAAGCTGATTGTTTTCGAAGGCGGAACCAACTGAGACGTCTGTTTCGAAGCCAGACGTTACTTTTTCTCAATTTCACAGTTCACTCCTCGACTGCTCATGCCTCACCAACGCTTGTGAGTGCTCAGTGAAAAACAGAACTGACCGTCTCTTAAAGCTGCAGTATGCGCCTTCAACTTCATAGATCCTCCCCAAATAAATCAAAATGAACAGTCATAATGAAAAGATGGCTTCTTTTTCTTTTCTAATTCTTTATCTCCTTGTAAGTGTTTACATATGACTTTCACCTAAGCTCACATTTTTATGGCACACAACATGTACAGTTTGTAAATTCAAAGCTGGTATCATAACACTGCAACAAAATATTCTCATATTCTTGCATTTACATCATTCCAAAAATGGAAGACGATTGTCATACGTTTGCACAACTGACCCTGACACATTGTTTGCGACACAGATCTCAAAATGGTGTCAGGACAGTAACAAATACAATAATTCCTTTTCAATGAAAATAGTGGAATCTGCTAATTCCAAAAAACGTGAGCACCTTTTCCCCCTAGGATGATCGTGGAAATTTCTCAATTGTCTTCGTTTTTCCAATCCGTGGTGTCGACCTTCTAACACCAATTCTATTTCCCAAGAACGTCAACTCTGGCTTAGGAAATTAGTTTTATTGACATTTATTGACACTTTTGGTTCTCTAATTGATTCAAAGAGCTCTGCCAACTGTATCATGTGATGTATGCATGATTCACGACAGATCACTGTATCATCCAATTTGACTGCACAGTTTTTTTTTATCCGGCTTTACCCTGATCATGAATCTTTCGAATCTGGCCAGTGCGTTCTTCATTCCAAAAGACATCAATTTGAATTTATATCGCCCGTTTGTGGTTTCAAACAGTTAAACGCCTTTCGCTTTCTCTTTCTGGTATCTACCAATAATCACGCAGTAACTCCAATCTGTTGATGTAAGTGGCATGTCCAACTTTGTCTACACTGTCCTCCAAACTTTAAATTGGATTTGAGTCCGATATTGTTATGGCATAGACCTTCTCAGAGTCCACAAATGTTAACCAAGTCCCATCAGGTTTATGAAGTAACACAACGGGTGTACAACTCTCGCACTAACTTAGTTTGATGACAAAGGAGGAACATCATGCGCAGAGTCAGAGAAAATTGATGGGATTCTGAATGAGTGCATTGCAGTGGTATTCACCAAGGACAGGGACATTAAGGATGCTGAGTTTTGGGAAAGACGTTCCATTACTGTGGTGAAGCCGGCATGAGAAGTGATAAACTGTACGGTATTCTAAAAACAATGAAGGTGAACGTGTCCCCATTTGCGGATGGGATGTAACCCAGATTACTGAGGGAATCGAGAGAAGAAATAGCTAGTGATTTATCAGATACCTTTGCAAAATCTTTGAACACTAGTGATGTTACAGAGGACTGGCGAATTCGTCGTGTTGTTTCCCTTGTTACAGAAAATAGCGGGTAAATCCTGGAGTTGTGTATCACAGACATTGACGTCAATGGAAGGATATCTTCTGGAGAATATGTTCATGGATCGCATCTGTTCCCATTTGGAAGTAAATGGGCTTAGTAATGAATAACATGGTATTGTACAGGGACGTTTACCATCTGATTAGAATTCTTTGAGGAAGTGAGAAAGTTGATTGATAAGGAAGGGCTGTAGATGTCATATACCTGGACTTCAACAAAGCGTTTGATATGGATCAGCATAGTAGCTGATGGGGAAAGTGATGTCGCATTGGGTCCAGGATGTAATAGCTAAATAGATACAGAAATTGTTTGACAATGGGAGACAAGACTACTAATGGAAGGAAGTTTCTGAAAATGAAGAAGTGTAAGACGTGTTATTACACCGGTTTCCATGCTGGAAAAAATCTTATTTCTGATGGAGACAACTATTCGACAGGAACGTATGTGCGATCTGATTAGCAAATTTTCAGACGAAATGTCGATTGGTGGAGTAGCAGACAGTGAGTGGGAATATAACAGAATGAAACAAATTAGAGATAAAATGAAAATTTGGGCAGAGAAATGTCAGATGGAGTAAACTCCGGCAAATGCGAGGTGTTGAATTTTGGAAGATCCAATTCTCGAGTGAAATTTACCGAAAACAGAAATGTCCGATGGAAATTGATGTAAAGAGATACTTGGATGTTCAGATAGGCTTTATCGTGAACCTGGCAACGTAGGTTGATACGGTAGTGAAGAAGGCAGGTGGCATACTTTCATTCATCAGTCAGGTGTAGGGTACAACAGTTGGCACGGGATAATATAGTTGTTCGGGCACATGTGGAATAAGGTATACAGTTCCGGTCGCCACATTACCAGATGGATGTGCATAATCTGGGGTGGATGTCGAGGAGTTTTTCCAGAATGATGCCAGGTATTCAAAGTGCTAGCTATAAAGACAGTTTGAGTAGATTAACATTATGTTTATTGGAATGACTGCTTTTGAGTGCCCACCTGATTGACTTTTCCAAACTCATGAGAGATATTGGCAGGTTGCATAGCAAAATGCTTTTTCCCTCGGGGTCATATGTTCAAGGTGAGACGTTTGAGGGAGATCGACAAATACATGAATGGGCAGGGAGCAAAGGGATAAAAATCCCTAGTAAATAGGGGACAGGTTTAGATGAGAGGGTCTGGATCGACATGGGCATGGAGGGCCAATGGGCCTGCTCCTGTCGTGTAAGATCCTTTGTTCTTTGTTTATTGTTATCTCCATTGAGCATCGCATCCAGTTCCTTCTGGACTGTGTAGTTTTGAAAGTATTAATCTTGTAAGTGGTTTGTTTTAATGCCACAGCATTCCCTCGTTCTTCGTCATGCACAATAGCACTGGTTCACCGCATCTTAATCCTGCACATGTCCTCGTCATCCTGCAACATACCTTTCAACTATGGTCTTTGCTCCTGGAACAGATAATTCACTAACCTATCCCACTCTTCAAGGAAATATTTGTTGTTCAACGTATTTTGAGGCACATCAAAATCGACAAAATCTGGGTTTGATTCCTCGCTCTTTGGGACATTACGTGATACATGTTTTCCAGTTCTCTCTCTGTCTAACTCGACATGCGATAGCCGTTTATTGTCTCTCAGTGCAACACATCATTCACTCTCTCTTAAAGGTACAGTACACGCCTACAACAGGAGACAGAGACTTGAAATGGAATGGAGTTTCTCAAAATGGAGAAGTGTAAGAAGTGATATTCGACCAGTATCTGTGCTGGGAACAAAGTTGTTTGTGATCGAGAGAAATATACGTGAGGAATAATATTCGAGAGGAACACATCAATATTCGCTCCTTTCACATTCCTTAGCGCACTGATATTTAACATCATTTAAATATTTGATATCAGACTTTTTGAATATGATTTAAATGCGAGTCGACACAGCATGATGGTGGTGGTCTTGGATTGCGAATCTTGTGACTATTCCACGAGTCGAGGATTCAGTCACTGTGCATTTGATTAAATATTGCAGTGAATTCCCATGAGTGAGCAATCTACTAAACTTCTGTAATGTTTTACCTCTGTTTCCATTCCACTGGGGAATAAAACAGCCAATTGCCTCTTTCAAAACCATTCCGTGACAATCCATGTCCACCATTGAAATACTCTTAATAACATGATAACTGTAAGTGACAGATTGGCTCCCGTCACCTTAACTCTGTCGGCGCACGTATCCCAACCTCACACCCCGACTCCACCACTGATGTGGTGCAGTTGAATTATTTAATATTTACTCATCGAAGAAAGGGGCAACACTGCCTTTAGAGTTTCCATAACGCGGGGTTTGAACTCTCTCTGTGAACTACAAACCAATCATCAAAAGACAAGCACCTCGCCCGATAATCCGTTATAAAGAAGTGTAAGGAGTGGTATCATTGCAGAAACTTCTGTTACTTAAGTGGCACACATTCCTGACTCTTACGTCAAAGTCTGCAAGTGACAAATTATTTATATAACTCTGACAATGACAACTTAACTAAATTATTGACAAACTGAACAGTTGTCCTCTAACTACTCAGCTACTGCCGAGTAACGCAAAACTCAAAAGGTACTCTGTTCCCGTTTATGCAAAATCCAGTCATATATTAAAACAACAGAATGTAGTCTCACTAAACTTCAGCTGTGTTACGTGTATTCTGGAGCTTCCTGTGTCTTTTCGCTCACCGTTCTGTCAGGATTGTTTTCTCTGTAGATTCTATTGTCATGGTGCCCTGTTACCATGGTAAAACAGTGACGCTTTCTGAATGAACTGCTCTCGTTTGCAGTATGCCTGTTCCCTCTCTCTCGATTTTTTAAATACGCTCATCTTTTATAACCTTGATGACCTTTGGATATTTTCACATTCGGATTGGTCGTAGATTGTCAGTCTATCAGATTTAAATTGAATACATTACTGTTTTAAATTTATTGGCTGTTTTATCAAAAGCTATTTATCTTGATAAATGATGCTGCTTGGATTTTTGATACAGAATATTTCAACCGCATCTCTCTGTGTTCCTGCGAATTTTAAATCAACACATAAACTTCCATTTTAATTCTAACCACTACAAAACAAAAACATTATCCTTCAAAAGGATCACGCAATGCTTCCAGCATTTCACAGTTTTCCAATTGTACGAACAATAACTTCGCAACACTGATCATGACTCAATCTCAAGAGGTTTAGTTAATGTTCAGACCCGTCTCATCGGTGTTTTGCAAGTGTAACCATAAGTTGAAACTTAACTTGAGGGTTTGCAGAATTGGAGATTATAAAAATGAAGAAACTGTGTTGCTCAGCAGATGACTGCTATTTCTCTATTGATGCTGCCACGACATTCAGTTGAGGTTGTGTCAAAATCTAACTTCAGTCGCTGTAATTTGAGCTGTTTTTCATTATGCTCATTCATTTGAGGCCTAACTCACAGCTTTCCAATCATGAATGAAGCTTTGAGCTCCAGTATTCAAAGCCTGTGTCATGTTCCGAATTTTAGAGTTGACTTGTATGCATTATATTCTCACGGTGGTTGGGGGTGAGGCGGGATTTGAGTGGATGTTAATGATCAGAAATGGCAGAAAGACGGCCAGGATCAGAGATGCAGACAAAGTATGTTCAGTCGGCTCTATCTCCAAGGCAATTCTTAACACAAAGTAGGGCGGTGCTGGCTCCCCGCGGTCAGTTATGTACAGACAGCAGAGTCAGCTTTTTCTCTCCCCGGTGTCAGCAATATCCACAGAGTGAGGCCAGTCTGCTTTCTCCACAGTGCCAACGAAACACAGATCATTGTCTCAACCTGCTCTCTCTCCGGGTTGAGTGACCAACACACGATGGGTTCAGGCTGCTTTCTCCACAAAGTCAATGACACACATACACAGTTGGTCAGTCTGCTCTCTCACATTCATCTGTAATATGGACTCAGTGCTCTCAGTGTGTTCTCTGGCCAAGGTCAGTGAGACAAACACAAATGGGTCACTCTGCCCTCGCCCCGTCGTCAGCGAGACAGACTTAATTAAATCATTCTGCTGTGTTCACCGGGTCAGTGATGCACACACAGTGGTGTCAGTCTGCATGCCCCCTGGTCAATGGGACGCACAGAATGGTGTTGTTCAGCTGTCTCTCCCTCGGGTCAGTGAAACACGAAAAATGGAGTCAGTGGACTGTCTCTCCGCGATCAGTGGTACATAGACATTGGCGTTAGTCTGTTCCATCCGGGGTCATTAATGTACATAGATTGGGATCTATCTGCTGTCTCCCATCGTATCACTGATGTAACTGAATTCGTGGTCAGTCTGCTGTCATCCAGGGATCGATAATGCACACACGATGGGTTCTTTCTGATTTCTCCCTGGGCTCAACAAAACTCATATAAACGGGTCAGTCTGCTCTCTCCCGGTGGTTACTGACGCATACTCAGTGGGATCTGTTTGCAGAGACTTCGGGTCAATGGGGAGTGCCTTCTCCCTCCCGGGTCAGTGCTAGACGCACAATGACAAAAACTGTCCACTGCATGTGGTCTGCTACAAAGATACAGTGGAGTCAAACTGCTCTGTCCACTGTGAAGCCTCTTCCAAGGATGCTTACCTTGAAGACATTCTCCTCCTCTCTCGAGAGGGTCTCAGTGAATCCCTCTCGCACAGTATTCCCCAAGTCATCTCCTCTGCTCAGAAACTCTTCAGCAAAGTCCTGAAACAGACTAGCTGCCACAACCATGCCTCCATTTTCGATGCCCACAGACGGAATGTACTGATCCCACGTCGACTCCAGACTACATCCAAACCAATACAATTTGGTCGTGAACAAGTCAGTCCTGATGAAGGGCTTAAGCATGAAACGTCGATTCTGCTGGAGAGCAGGTGCAGCCATACTTTTTGTACTTTACCAGCACCACACTCTCGATTTTCTCTATCCCCATTGTCAATGATGCTGACAGCGTGGTGTCAGGCTACTGTCTCCCAGGAGTCAGTGTTACATATACATTGGTCTCAAACAGGTTAGTGATGCACACACAGGGGGCTCATTCTGCTCTGTCCATGGCATCAGTGATAAAAGAAAAACGGTGTGGTCAGTCTAGTCTCTTCCGGGATCACAATTCCAAACAGACAGAGATGTCAGCGTGCTCGGTCCACAGATTCAGTGATATCAATGCTGTCGGGTCAGTTTGTTCTGTCGCTAGAGTCAGTGACACGCACACACAAAGAGGCCAGCCTGTTTTCTCCCCAGGGGAGTGATAAAAGTACAGCATGATCAACATGACATCTCCTCGTGATTAGTGATGCACAAATGGAGGAGTGCGTCTGCTCTCGCTCCATTCATGTACACACTGTTGGTGCAGATCCCTCTCTCCCTGATTTAGTGATGCACACAGAGTGAACAGTCTGCTCTTCTTCAGGCTCAGTACCATACTGGCAGTGAGATAAGTTTGCTGTCATCACGGGATGAGCGACACACACATTTTGGATAAGCCTATTCTCTCTCTGCGGTCAGTGGCACACATGCACAGGGGAAATCAGGTTGTTGTATCCCAAGGTCCAGAAAAACAGGCAGGAAGGCGAGTCAGTCTACTGTATACCGGACGTCCTTGATAAACACGTAGAAATTTTTCCTTGTGATCTCTGACATACGTATCCAGTGGGGTTAAGTCTGTACTCGGACTAGGCACTGTGATGCACACACAATTGTGTGTTTCTGCTCCCTTCGCAGTGTCACTGGTGGTATCAATAAGATCTCTCCTCAGGTCAGTGATGACCACGTAATTCTCCTTTGGATATCATGCTGGCTGAAAGAAGACTGAGTGGTAGCGGATGGAAAGTATTCAGTCTGGACTTCGGTGACCAGTGGTGTCCTGCAGGCATCTATACTTGGGGCGCTGTTCTTTGCAGGCTTCATCAATGACTTGGATGAAGAGGTGGAAGGGTGGGGTAGTAACGAGGTTAAAACACAATTATTGGTGGAACTGCTGAGAGTGTAGAGGGATTTTCAGGCTATAACAGCATATTGGCATGATGCTGAGCTCGGCTGAGCAGTGGCACACAGAGTTCAACCCGGATAAATGCGAGGTATTCATTTTGAATCATCGGATTTGAATGATGAATACGGGGTTAAAGAAAACATTCTTTGCAGTGCGGAGGAACAATGTGATCTTGGACTCCGTGAACATCGATCCCTCAAACTTACCGCACAAATTCAGGGGGTTGTTAAGAAGGCGTATGGAGCTTTGGCTTTCATTAACTGGGGGATCCACTTGTAGAGCTATGAGGTTTTGCGACAAGTCAGTTAAACTTGGGTTCAAACACACTTCGAATATTCTGTCCAGTTCTTTTCGCCGTATTAAATGGTGTTTAGATAGGGGCAGAGGAGATTTACCAGGTCGCTGACTGGATTGCAGGACATGCCTGTTGAAGTGAAGTTGAGTGCGCTAGAGTATTTCACGTTGGAGAGAAGAAAGAGATGTGACTTGATAAACATATACAAAATAATGAGAGGCACAGTTAAACTAGAAAGCCAGAGACTTATCCCAAAACAGAAGTAGTTGTCTAGAGATGTCATATTTAGACGGTGTTTGGAGGAAGGTACAGTGGCGATGTCAGAGGTCGGTTCTTTTGTGCAGAGTGTGGTTTTGCGTGTTATGTACTGTAAGAGATGGAAGTTGAGTCAGAGACATTAGCCAGGTTTTAATGAGTGCTGGATAAGCATATGGACATCCTTAAATTGAGGGTTGAGTAGGTTCGGGTGATCTTAGAGTAAGAGAAATGTTTGGCACGACATCGTGGCCGGAAATGTCTGTTCAGTGCTGTGCTATTTTATGTTACAATTTCTAGAACATTGCATGCAGAACAATACAGTGCAGAATAAGTCCATTGGCACTCGATGTTGCACCGACGTGTGAAGTAATCTTATTCCATTAATCTACACTAACACATCATCATCCATATTCTTATTCAAGGACTGATTAAAATTCCCTATTGTGGTTGAGTTACAAACATTGGCATGCAGGATATTCGACGGCTGAACCACTCTCCGAATAAAGAGTCTGCCCCTGACTTAAATCTATCACCCGTCAACTTGCAGCTATTTCCCCAAGTAATAGCCGACATCATTATACCAGGCAAAACAAAACACTCACTTCCATCACTATTTTCCGTCACTACTTTATTTATAATACAATTATGGTCCCAAAGTGCTGTCCCACTGACACCTCAGTCACCTGCCCTGCCTTATTCCCAAAGAGTTGTTCAAGTTTTGCATCTTCTCTAGTAGGTATATCCACATACTGAATCAGAAAATGTTCTTGTACACACTTAACAAATTCATCTCCATCTAAACCCTTAACACGATGGCAGTCCCAGTCTCTGTCAAAAAGTTAAAATCCCCTACCATCGCCATTCTATTATTCTTACAGGCAGCTGAGATATCCTTACAAGTTTTGTTTCTCAGTTTTACTTTGACTATTAGGAGGTCTATAATACAATCGCAAGAAGGTGATCATCACTTTCTTATTTGTTATTTCCAACCAAAAAATTTCCCTGGATATACTTCCATGAATATTCTCCCTCAGCACTGCTCTAATGCTATCCCTTATCAAAAACGCCACTCCCCCTCCTCGCTTGCCTTCCTTTCTTTCCTCCCTCTCGCATTTGTAACCTGGAATATGAAGCTGCCTGTCCTGTCCATCCTTGAGCCATGTTTCTGTAATTGCTATGATGTCTCTGCCCCATATTCCTAACCATGCTCTGAATTGACCTGCTTTCCCTGTTATGCCTCTTGCTTTGAAATTAATGCAGTTTAATTGATTAGTCCTATGTTATGCCTGTCTGCCCTGACTGTTTGCTCGCTCATGTTCTCATCTGTACCAGTCTCATATTGACCTCTTTCCACACTATTTCCCGGTGTTCCACCGCCCCACCTTACAAATTTAAATCCTCTCTCTCAGAGCTAGCAATTTCCCAGCAAGTATATTAGTCCCCTTCCAGTTTAGGTGCAATCCGTCCTTCTTGTACAGGTCACTTCTACCCCAAAGGTGATTCCAATGATCCAAACGTGTGAATCCTTCTCCTATACACCAGCTCCTCGGTCATGCATTTATCAGCTCTATACTCTTATTCCTGCCATCACTAGCTCGTAGCACTGGGGGTAATCCAGAAATTACGACTCTCGAGGATCTCCTTGTTAAATTAATCCGCAATCCAAATTCTCCTCATCTTCTCTAAAAGCCTACCATGAATAACCTTCTCAACGGCTTTTCTGAAGTCCATGTACATCACATTAACTTACCGATCCTCATCTACATGTTTGATCACCTACTCTAAAGACTCCATGAGATTTGTAAGACGCGACCTGACCTTGACGAAATCGTGTTGAACACCTCCAATAAAATTATTGCTTGCTACCTGATAATAAATGCTATCTCTTAAAATTATTTCCAAAACTTTCCTCCAATGGACGTAAGACGTATTAGTGTATAATTCTCTGGCTCATCTCGACCGCCCTTCTTGACCAAAAGCACATTTGCAATCTTCCAATCCTCTGGGACTAAAACTGCAAAGAACAAGGCAAAGGCTCAACCATCGACTTCACAACATTCCATAGTTTCTTCTGATAAATCCTATCTGGCAACTTCCGACCTTAGCAACCACAATTCCTTCTGGAATTGAGAACATCTCCCACTTACTAACCTCAATTGTCTCAAGCCTAACAGTCCGTATCTCAGCCTTTTCCTCGACAATATTCATCTTTTCCTGAGTGAAAACAGGTGTGAAATATTCGTTTAACAAATCTCTGATCTCTGCAGGGTCCACAAACAGCGTTCCACTTCTGAGTTTGACGGGTACTGTTCCTACTCGAGTCATCCTTTTTCTAACTTGCTTACCTATAGAAAGGTTTATGGTTCTCCTTTATTCTACCAACTGAAGATTACTAATGTCCTCACCATGCCCTTCTTAACTCTCTCTTACATATTTCCGAGGTAATCTGTGACTCACCGTCGCCTCACCTGAATCACCACCGTCAGCGTCACATACGGTCTTCCTCTTCCACTCTACAAGAGATACAATTTATTTTTAAACCACGTTTCGCTTACAATATTACTTCCTCCCGGCATGATAGGGGCATACCTATCAAGGAAACGCAATATGTTTTCCTCCAGCCAGCTCCACATTTCGATTGTCCACATCCCCTACATTGTGCGACCTCATTCTATTTTGTCCTCAGACTTGCCAAATCGTATGATAATTGCCCTTCCAACTTCAATAATTCTTGACTAGTGACACGTACCTGCCCCTTTCCATCAATCAATTAACTGGGACAGAATTATGGCATCTCTCTCCAAAGTGCTCAACCATCGCTAAATCAAACATCTGGTCTGATTCATAACCAAGTAGCATATCAATTGTGGTACTTGGTTATGTATGGTATGTCGGCGCTCCAATGAGTGCAGGAAACCATCCTGCACTCATCGGAGAAAAACGTATCCATCTGATGTACAAGAGTTAAAGCATTTCCAGTGTATCTTGGGGAACCTAAAGACCCCCATAACTCCCACTCTCTACCTTTCACTCTTTCCCAGAATTATTTTGCCAATCGTCTCCCCTACATCCCCATAACTTTGCACAGGCTCAACAGTGAGGTATCTCCTCTCTCGTTTCTGACTTCAGCCCATACCACCCGAGTAGAAAAGCCCTTGTCAAAAGTTCTTTCAGCCACCGTCATATGGTAATTGAAGAACAAAGCCACACCCTCCCAATTTTACCACCTTCGCTGATCTTAATGAAAGATCTAAACTCTGCAACCTGCAATATCTATTCCAGACTCTGCTCTATACATGTCTCCAAAATGGTCCGACATCGAAGTCCCAGGTATCTATCCATGCTGCAAGCTTGCCGACATTATTCCAGATACTTCCAGATGCCACAGGATCAAATCCCCCGCTAAGCAAGTGTAAACCGACCCGAACACCATCAGTAAATTTTCTACCCAGGATATTAGTACTGCCCTGCTCAAATGAAGAGCGCACTGCTTGCAGAGGTCCCAACTTCCACAGAAAGAGCCACAATTATCGATTAATTGAAAACTCTCCACCCTGAACGATCCCTGTAGGCACGTGTTCAGCTGATATCTATCTCTGTTCCTCGTCATCACGTGGCACGGTTAATAAACCAGAGATAACAACTTTTTGTTCTATCTCAGCTTCCACCCACACTCCCTGAAATCCTACCTTACATCACTATCCCTCTTTCTGCATAAGTTCTTGGCACCGATGTGAACGATGACTTGGAACGGGTCACCCTCTCCATTCAGGCCTTCAAGTCACGAAACGAGACATCACGGACCTTGTCACCTGGGAGGCAACAAACCAACACGAGCCTCTTTTGTTCCCACCATACTTCCGTCTGACCTTCTAATGATTAAGTCTCCAATGACTAACACTATGATACTTTCCCCTTCCCTTCTGTGAAACAGGGACAGACTCTGTGCCTGAGACTTGCACGCCAATGCATGCCCCTGGTTAGTCGTCCCCCTCAACAGTATCCAAAACAGCATCCTTGTGTTTTCAGGGGAACGACCACAGGGATCCCTGACCTGACATCTCTCTGTTCTCCGCACTCCATGAAGTAAGTGATACACAATCAATTGGTCAGTGTGCTGTCTCCCGGGACAATCATACACACACAGTTGTGTCAGTCTGTTCTCGCAGGTGTCAGTATTACAGACACAGTGCAATCCATCTGCTGTCTTCCCAGAATGCGTTATTCACACAATGAGGTTCACTCACTCTCTCTCTAAGGTTAGTGATACACATATCGTGGCTTTAGTGAGCAAATGTCCTGGGGTCAGCAATGCTCACACATGGTGGAGTGAATCTGCTTTAATCCCGCTGACAGTGATAGACACGCAATAGCGTCAGTCGGTTCGCCCCCCTGGGTCAATGATGCATATGCAGTGGATTCATTCTCTTCTCTCTCCAGGGTGAGCGATGCACACAAAGTGAGACAGTTTGCTTTCTCAACAGGATCAGTGATAATTAATTCTCAACTCGGACGACATGTCCGTGAGGTGGTTACACATTTCCTTGTGTCTCCGTGGGTTTCCTCCCTGTGCTCTGGTTTCCCCCCACACTCCAAAGCTGTGAAGGTCAGGTGAATTGACCATGCAACTCACTTCAATTATGTACTCTTGGAGCATCCATTCAATCTCTTCTTGAACCTGTACCAACTTTAGTTGGTTAAGCCTTTAAGGACGTTGTTTCAGCGAAACACAATTTCCTACATCTCCAACATGCATCATTAGGTTGATATTTCCCAACTGATTTCCATATATCTCCCCATGCGATTGCAAGACCGTGTTTTTCTGTTCATTTCGATTTTCCTCCAGAATGTAACTCAATCATTTATCCAAATTGTTGACAATGTTCTCATTGTACAATTAAATTTGAATAATGCATAATTCAGAATCCTTTGAAATTACGTCTTCACTCTGTGCTGCAACTAATAACACAGTCTCCTTTTGGTTTCCTTTTCAGTCAACATACTTTATCAGCATATTCATATGAAAGTTCTTTCTGTCCAGAGTTCTTCACATTTTCCACTCAATCTCCTTTCGGCTTGATAAGGTCCAACAAACATTGTTTTCAAAGTTTATCTATCACTACCAGTAACACAAAGACCTTATCTTGATCGCAAAATTAAGCGTTTTTTACGTCTTCCCTTCGTCCGATTTTACTGTTTGCTGTGGCAATTTAAATGCTGTCTAAACAATTCTTCATCTCTATTTAATCGCTCCCGAAAATCTGACACATTTTTGTATTATGTGGTCTCTGGATTCTGATAAACCATTTTTTCCTTAATGTAATTGAAAGGTTCTCATTTTATGCTCAAAAATTAATTCAAAGGGTCTGAATGTGGTCAATTAATTTGTTTAAGCACTGATTGTGAACTAAAATGCATTTAGATAGACTTGACGATAAGTTTTGAACGTTGTCTTTAATGTCTGATGCTGCCTTTCTCGCTACCCATGTTATTCTGGTTGGAGTTTAGCAGATTTCAATTACTATACATAAATGTTCTGAATGATTTTGATACAAAAATTAAACATGGATCTGACTGTATCTCAATGGCTCATCTGTACGTCTTCAAATAATTGAATAATTCTTCTACAATCATTCTAGCTGTTCTATTATTTAGTGGAAATGTTGTAGACATATCCATTATTGTCAGCACAGATTGATTCCATCTTTTGTTCTGTGCATTCAGTTAACAGCTGAAAACAGTGACCCTGGAAAAACGCAATAAGTCTCTTAGCATCCAATCTAATGACGGGCTTGTGCCTAAAACAATGATTCCCCTGATCTTTTATTGCTGCCTGACCTGCTGTGCATTTTCAGCGCCAGACCGTTCCATCTGCCCTCTAGCATCTGCCAGTCCTCACCTTCTCTAAGTCAGTTAAGGCTGTTGTAAAATTCTCCTCAAATGCAGGAAGTTATTTCAAATATGCGAATTTATTACTGTTTTTTTCCCCACAAATACCTGCCAGGTCTGACATGACCAGCATAATTCAGCAGCATCCTTAGTTAATTTTATTGAACATGTCACCTCCTACGCAAAAAAAACAAATACAAATAGACTGCATTCGGCGAATTCATTTGATGCATCGTAGAACCACAATTCCTTTATCCCGATCATCTGGTTACTCTCGGCTTTCAGCTCTTAACCTGTTTTTTGCGTTTGATGTCACCTTTCCAACGCTCGCTGTGATTCCTCAATGTATGCAATCGACATAAATTAATTTATTCCGAAGCTATACATACCTTGCCTGAATAATTTTGATGTAAAATGTGAGCCTTAAACTGACTGCATCGCTTTGTGTATTCCATCTCTGGTGAAAGACTTGACTTGCTCTGCTGCAGTCCTTTTCGCTGTGATATTGTGAAACTGAATGGCCTCTGGAAATGTGGTGAAAATATCTATTACTGTGAAAATATAACGATACTGATTGTTTTTGTTTTCCATATGGGTCCTACACAATCAATTAATTCTCCTGAAGAAGATCCCACAAATTCAAGAATAGGTGTTAAACGTTCTGCTTGTATTCCTGACTGACGTTTTCAATTACGTGACATCTATGGCATTTTTAGAAATTACTGATACATCCTTATGCAGTTCAGACCAAGAAAAGTGTTTTTTTGTGTGTGTGTTTTCGCTTGATTCTTTCTACCTCCGAATTGACCACCTACTGGCAATTTATGTGCTACCCGCAACACCTCCATTCTGTAAGCCACCTGCAAAGCAATTTGATGGACTTCAGCCGTTTTCACATCTGCGTTATTATGTGATCGTCTCCATTTCCACACTAAAACATCATTATTAAAGTATTAACATACAGAAATACGCCCAGAACATTCTTCTTTGTATGCTTCCCGACATAATTGCTTCAGATTTTCACCACTCTATTGAAACTCAGTTAACTTGTCTTGATTTTAAAATAATCACTTTTTCCTGTTGTTACTTTTAGTGTCGCAGCCATTCGATTAAAATTGCTGAAATCTCTTCTTCAACTTCGTTATCTGCAGTCATCAATTTCTATTCCTGTTTCAACTGGTGATTTTCTGATCTTCTACTCACACAGTCACGAACAATCCCAGGATATACTTCCAGTTAGACATTTGTTGCCTGATTTTCCACCTTATTTTGTCAAACACAATACGCAGCCCGCCTACCTTTGATTCAGCTACAAAGAAAAATTGGATTCCTGGAACTGAGGGTTTCTGTCATACGTTATCACCATTTCTCGTCTGGTTACCACCACTCCAATTTTACTCTGCATAACCGGGCGCTTTTCATCCCACCGTGAATTCCATATATTAGGACTTTTTTTTTCTCTGGCAATAGTCTGTGACGATGCTGCTCCTTTACAAAGGATTTGTTGTCCATGATCTTTTTCAAGAGGTTTGTAAAAGACAGACATTCTGATTTGTTTTCGTGTGGGCCACTTTGATTATGGCCAATTTTTGCTGTCTCGGACAACAATCTAGAAAAAAATGCTTTTTGGCTAGTTTTGCTTTAGCTACTCGTACATTGAATTAGAAGTGCCCGGTTCTCCAAGTTCAGGGTTTTTTGTTTTGGTCTGGTTTAATTTTTTTTATAATCTGGGGACCCAGAGAAGCTGCTTGGGATGAAAGAGGTTCCATGTTTCATCAGTGATGATGCTGTACCTTTAAGAAGTTTATGCCGATCTTGTCTTGTTGCTCAGAGATTTCGAAAGGGCACAGACTCCGAAAATTCCGAATTTTAGCGCCAATCTGATTACACCTAATCGATACTTCCTCGGGCAAAAAGCGTTTAAGTTAAATAAATGCACAATTAAAGAGGAGTCGCCAGATTTGTCAGCTAAATTTTCGACTGTTTTAGTTTGATTTATCAATGTAGGCAGTCCATCAGTTGTGAAGCAGCTGCAGGCAAGCGGTGTCGTTCCAGGCTGATCCTTCTCTCTCTTTCTGATATCTGTCCTGTACGACCCTGTCATGGATGTTTTGTGCCAAGGGTTGTTTATGGGCATTGTTGCAAGGATTAGCAACAGCATCATTGAATTAGCAAGATTTGGCGTGTTTTTGGACAGTTGAAGGTATTCAGTATTCTGTTCTCTTTAGTTTGTGTTTCAAATCTTTTTTTATTCAAAACTATTTGGTACGAGAAGCTGCATTACTCCTGGAATTTTCGCGTTAAGGGTGCTGAAAAGAAGTAGAAATATTATGTGGTAAAAACAATGACTGCAGATGCTGGAAACCAGATTCTGGATCAGTGGTGCTGGAAGAGCACAGTAGAAATATTATGGTCTGGACTACTTTTTTGAAGTTATTGAGGAAGTCTGGCCTGGTGCACAACACATTTGGGCTTCTTTGCAGGATTTGTTCTGTCGGTCCAAATTGGGAACAGGAATGTTGGACTCGAAGACAGCGAGCGATAGGCATGAGTACAGTTTGTTGTAAAATTCGGGTGGTTTAAATAATGTTTTGGGACTGAAATGGATGTTTTGATCACCAAGAGTTTTCTGAGGGTGGAAGAAGTGACCTTGGTAGTTTTGCAAGTTGTCATTAAGCTCAAACGCCTGCAATTACAAGACAAACTGGTTTGTTTATGCTCAGAAAGAAAGAAAAGATTCTTACAGCGAGATCAGACTTTAAGTTTGCATGAAATGCCACCAAAATCTTTTGAGATGGCCAAACTTCAATTGAAAATGGGGCAGCCCAAGAATGAGGCAAAAAGGGAAGTGCAGACAAAATCAAGAAGTTTGAAAGACGAGGAAAAGCAGAGGAAACTGATGGCGCGGGTGACTGCTTCATTCGAGGGTGGTGAAGGAGATGAGAGATAGCACAGGGGGTGTTTTGTCAATGTTGTGTTTCAGGGCGGCGTGAGATTGCGCAAGCAGGGGGTACTTCATTTTGGATGGGTGCGGTGGAGCAGTGGGAGATAGAGTAAACTGGGTGTTTCGCCGTTGGATTGTTTCAGGGCTGTTGTTGGAGGTGATGGGGTGTCGAGCGGTGTCTATTTATTGGGCTTTAATTTGGGGCAACAGGAAATGCAACAGAGGCGTCTGTTTCATTGACGTGCTGTTTCTGGGCAGCATGACGGCAGGAGATGTCACAAGGGGGCTATATTTCATTTGGGAGGTGCTTCTGGACAGTGGGGCAGGTGAAATGTTGCTCAGGGATGTGTTTCGTCGAGGGGCATGAGACAGGACGGCGGGAAGTGTTACAAAGGGATGAGTGTTATATTGAGGGGATTATCTCAGAGCGGTGGGAGGGTACGTTCGTGGAAAAGGGAGTTCTGAGGTGGCAGGCCGGGGGAGAAAATGCAAAGCGATTGTGTTTCATTGTGCGGGATGTTTATGGCTAGCAGGACATAGCGCGTGAAGTGCTTCCTTCTGAGAGATTTTGGGTGGCGGAAAAAAAGAAAAAGGGGCGTGATGCTTTGAAGGACGTGTTTCGGGGCGGCTGGTTTTAGCATAAAGGTGTGTGACTCATCGTAGGAAGTTCACAGGATGATAAGAGATGGCACAGGAGAGGTGGTATCATCGAGAGAATGGCAGTGCAACGGAGAAAGCACTCGCTGAGGTGGTTTCATTGAGAGAATGTTCCAGGGCAGTAGGGGACGGCGCAGTGTATGGTTCATCCACGGGCGTGTGTTTGATCGGGGTGGTGATTGGGGGAGGTACCACAAGTGGTTCGTTTCCTGTGTGAGTGCGTTTCGGATTGGCATGGGATGGCGTAACAGGAAGTGCTTCATCATGTGGCCTGTTTTGGTGTGATGAAAGATGTATAACGGTGAGTATGTTTCATTCGAGGCAGCAGTAGATGTAATGTAAATGGGGCAATGTCAATAGTGCAACTGGTTGGTTTTCATTATTGAATATCCAGCGTGGCCATACATGTCACAGGATGTGCTTTATCATCGAGGGTGGTGTAGTAGATTAGATAGTGCAAGAAGGGAGTGTTTTGTCAAAGAAACATTTTTGTGGCACGGAGTGTTCATGATGGCACAATTGATAGGTGCTTCACTGAGGGTTTGATTCTGGGCAGTAGATGTGCCACAAGCTGGTTGGATGTTTGATTGCGGTGTTTCCAGTCTGCATTCAATGTCACAAAGGATATATGTTTCGTTAGGGTAGTGTTTTGGAGATTGCATGTGATGGGGCATAGCTGAGGGTGCTTTGTTGCATGAGCGGCCAGTCATGGGGAGATGCCGCAAAGTGGTTGCTTCATTGGCGGGGCAGTGTTGACGGCGCAAATGTTTGTATTTCGATGAAGAGGTGTTCTGGGAGGGGGAGATGGCGCAATGAGGTGTATTTTGTTGGGGCCTGTTTCAGGACTGTAGCAGATGTGGCTGGGAGCTTCGTCAGTTGTGCGGCAGGACAGTGGAGATGTCAAAATGTTATGGCATTTTTATCCGGGGATCTGTTTTGGGGTGGCAACGTGAGGAATTGGCCCAACAGTTGTTCATTTGTAGAGGGTTTTATAAGGGCTGCGGGGTGGAGAAGATAAGTGTGTTTTATCAGGGTGTATTTCGATGCAGGCCGTTTCAGGTCAGTGGAAAATGGTGCAAGGGTGTGCTTATTTATTCGGGTGTGATTCGTGGCAGAATAAGATGATGAATGGGGTCATGTTTCTTCCACGTTGCTGCTTTGAGGAGGCGGCAGATGAGGCAAAGTGTGGTTGTTTCGTCGTAGGGGTGATGCAGTGGGGAGAACGCACAAGGGAGGGCGTTTCATCATGGAGTGTTCTGAGATGGTGGTTAGTGATGCGGGGATGTTCTGTTGGTGTGGCGGGACAGGGTAGATGGCACAAAGTTGTGGAGGCGGGGTGAAACGACAGGGCTGCTGGGACGACATTCGTTGTCATGTTGGAGCTGTATTTGGAGTGGCAGGGCCAGGGAGATGGCACAACAATGGGTGCCTCCTCTGAGGTTGTTTTGGGTGGTGGCTGAAAACGCAAGAGGCGTGTTTCATTGGGGCAGATGTCTCAGGGCAGTGGGAGATAGCACAAAGGGGTGTGTTTCGTTTAGGGGCACATTTCATGGAACCTCGGCGGGAATTATGGTGCATGAGTTGATGTGTCATCGAGGTTGGTCTTTCATCACGGCAGGAGATGGTGCAAGGTGTGGTTTCATTGTAGGGCGGCGGTTAGTGTGGTGCAGCTTCCCCGAGGGGTTTTTCATCGTGTTGTGGGAGATGGCAAAAGGGGTATTTTTCGTTTGTTGGGGGCAGAGCAGGGAGATACACAAAATGTGTTGTTCTGAAGAGTGGAAAGTTTCAGGGTGGTGGTGTGTGGAAAGTGGTGCAAGTGCGAGTGATTTGTTGACATGTGTTTCGATGGGACAGGTGATGGTGTAAGGAGTCAGAGAGTAGTAAGCATATGGAATGCATTGCCTGCAATGTTAGTAGATTCGCCAACTTTAAATTCATTTCTGTCTTCATTGGACAGGCATTTGGATGTAAATGGAATAGTGTAAACGGACGGGCTTCAGATTAGTCAGACAGGGCAGCGCAACATCGAGAGCCGAAGGGCCTGTACTGCACTTGCATGCTCTATGTTCCAGGTTCCATGAGTCGATATTTCATCACGGATGCTGTTTCAGGCTGGTGGGTGACGTCACGGGGGGTGTTTGATCATGGTGTGTTTTGTGGCGGCAGGAGGTAACCTAACGGGCTGTGTTTCAGTCAGGGTGTGGCAGGATGCTGTAGATGGCCCAGGGCAGTGTTTGCTCGTGGATGCAGTGGGAGAGGAGGCAAGGGTGTGCGCATTTCACCGAGGGGGACTGAAGATGGATCAGGCTGGGTTTGTTTCATTTTCATGTTTTCTGGGCTGCAAGACGGCGGGAGATTCTCAAGGAGGGACTGTATCATCGGGGCGTTGTTTCGGGAAGGTGGTAAGGTGAGATGACACAAGGCGGGTGTTTCGACTTGGGCCAGGGTGAAAAAGGAGCGGGCAAGAAAAATACCACAAGTGATGCGTGTTTGGTTGTAATATGTATGATGAGGCAGTGTTTTCAGTTGGCGGGAGATAGTCCAAGGTAAGTATGATTTATCCAGGCATTGTTTCTGGGTAGCGAGTGATGACACCAGTATGGGGATGTTACGTTGAGAGAAGGGAGGCTGTGGGCGAGGGTGAAATAGGACGTGTTTAATCGGCGGTGTTTTGAGGTGGTCTTTGATAGCTCACGAGTGGTGATGTTTCATTGCGGGTGTGGTGTGAGATTAGTCAAGGTGGTGTGCAATATTGTAGGTGTGGTGAGGCGGGCAGAGATGGACAAAGGGAGGTTGTTTCGTTGATGGGGATGTAATGGTGCAGTACAAGAATGTTGTTGGGATTCTCTTCGCCGAGCTGGGAATTTGTGTTGCAGAAGTCTCATCCCCTGTCTAGGCGACATCCTCAGTGCTTGGGAGCCTCCTTTGAAGGCTTCACAGGAGGCTCCGAAGCACTGAGGATATCACCTAGACAGGGGATGAAACGTTTGCAACACAAATTCCCAGTTCGGTGAACAGAACCACAACAACGAGCGCCCGAGCTACAAATCTACTCCCAAACTTTGCAGTAGAAGAATGCTCAAAGGGCGAGAATGCTTCCTTGTGCGTAGGTTTTGGGCTTTTTCAGATAGCGCCAGTTGTGCGCGTTCTGTCGGTGGGATGTTTCAGTGTGGCAGAGATGGCACAAGCTGTCAGTGTTTTGTCATGTGGTGTGTTTCAGGGCAGCAGGAGATGCCAAAAGTTGATATGGTATTTTCACGGGCTTGTGTCAGGTAGGCAGAATATGGCACTGTACTTTTTTAGTCGGTAAGGCTTTTTTTGGTGGAAGGAGATGTCACTAAGTGGCGTGACTTGTCGGGGTGTGTTTTTGATGATGGTGAGAGGTATATTTCTTCTGAGTGTTGGTTGAACAGTGGATATATAGCAAGGGGTTCGTATTTGATCGGGGGGAGTGCTTCAGTGCAGCTGGTTTTAAAGCAAGGGGAGAGCCGTTTCAACAGGGAGTGTTTCAGTAATGAGATGGTGCAATCGGTGGCATTTTTGTTGGTCTGTGTGTGTTAGGCGGAGGGAAATGGCGCAGGTGGGATTTATTTGTTCCGTGTCATTACAGTATGGTGTGGGCAGATGGCATGTCTGTTTCCTGGTCCAGGATGGCAGCGGGCTGGGGTGGTGACAGAAGTGGCTTGTGTGTCGTCTGGCAGCTGTTTTGGGACAGAGGAGCATGGGAGATCGCGCAAGGGTCTGTGTTTCATCTTGGTAGTTGTGTATCAGAGCAGCGGGGAATGGCGCATGGGGTGAGCTTTTCTCTGGGGCAGTGTACTGGGCCCAAGTGCTACAATGCTGTTTGAAGGACATTGCCAGAAGGTGCAACTGGGGCATTTCATTGAGGTGGCGGTGTGTTAGGTCAGATGGCGCAAGGAGGATGTGGTTTGCGGGTATGTGTTTGAACGTGGTGGACAGGGGAAAATGGCGCAAGAGGTTGTTTGTTGCGGGGTGTTTTGGGGCAATGGAGTGGTGACAATAGCACAAGAGGGTTATTTCTTTGGGAGTTGGTTTTGGTGCAGCGGGAGATGGTGCATGGTGTTGGTGTTCAGCCAGAGTTGTGGTTTGGTACAGCTGGAGATGGCGAAAGGTATGGGTGTGTTCCTTCAAGGGGCATGTTTCAGGATGCAGGTGATGGTGCATGGCGCAAGGAGGTTGTGTTTCATTGGTGTATGTATTAGTGCAGTGATAAATGGGGCAAGGGTGTTTGTTTTATCGACGGGGCTGTGGGAGATGCTATTTTGTTAGAGGGACATTTTGGGACTGTGGTTAATGGTGCAAGAGGGCTGTGTTTGGTCGGATGTGTGGTTCACAGTTGAAGTGGCAGAATGTGGCAGTGCTTCATGGGAGGAGTATTTTGCGGTGGTGCATTATAGCACAGGAGGGTGGATATCGCTGGCGTGGATATTGTGTAGATGGGGCTGGGAGGTTTGTCCAAGGGCGCAGTGTTACTTCTGAGACGGGTATTTTGGAGACACAGAGCGTGGCAAATTGTGCAACAGGGGATATGTTTTGTCGGTGGTGTCTGTTTCAGAACACGATGGGATAATGGCAAACGGGAAAGTGTTTTGTTGTGGAGATGTTTTGGAGCGACAGACGAGAGTGCAAGGGGAGTAGAGTAGGCGACAGGGCGTGGTAAACGCCACAGAGGGAGTTGTTTAATAGGTGGGGCAGCTGAATGATGAGGATTTGGCACAAGGTGGGGTGTTACATCATTCGGATATTTTCGGTTGGCGGTATATGGAGAAAAGGGGGTTGTTTCCGTGAAGAGAAATGGTACAAGTGTTAGGTCTTCCATCGGTGTGTTTTGCTTTGGAGTGACAGAACATGAAATTTCACTGGTGTGTTATTTTGGGCTGGTGGAAGATGGTGCAAGGGGAGTGTTTCATCAGGACAGTTGAGTTCGGGTGGCAGGAGATGTTGTAGGGGGGGCAGGTTTCGTCAGAGGGTTGGTTTGGCTCGGCAGATGATTACTTCGGAGTGGTGTGTTTTGGCAGGGAGTTGTTTCAGGGTGGCGGGTGAGAGGTGATTGCATAAAGCAGTGACTTTCATCAGTTAGATGTTTCAGAGAGGTAGGAGATGGAGCAAGGATTTTCGATGTGCATTTTTGGTGTGTGCAGGACGCCTGGGCTGCAGATGCAATATGGGAGGAGTTGTGCATCATCGTGATTGATTCAGGCCAGCTCGAGATGGAGCAAGTGGGGAGTTATTTATCTAGTTGAGTGTTTCATGGTGGCGGACGATTCCACAAAGTAGGGTGTTTTGTCAGGAGATCTTTTAGGGTAGTGGGACGGGTTCACGCGGATGTTTCATTAGGGTTGTGTTTGAGGCAGTGGGAGATGTTGAGAGGGGGTACTGTTTCATTCGGGCGTTTGTTTCCAGGCGATGGTACGGGAGAAATGGTTAAGTGTGGTGTTTCATCCTGGGGTTGTGTTTTGGGACGGTAGTAGGTCGTGGAAGGGACCTGCGTCGTCTCAATGGTTATGTTTTGAGGCACGGTGAGATGGCAGTTTAGGGTGTGTTTCGTCAAAGAAGATGGCTGGGCATGTGAAATGGCGTAAGGGGGCATACTTCATCAGTGAATGTTTTCGAGTTTCGGGAGATAGTTTCAGGGGACTGTGTTGCAACAGGTGTCTATTTCAGTGTGGCAGGAGATGCCACAAGTAATGCGTTTCATGGTGGATATTTCAAAGCGGCGGGAGATGGCGCACATTGGGGTTTTTCATTGTTGTGTGCGTTTTGAGGCGGCAGGAAGGGGAGATGGCTCAAGGGAGGGTTTCGTTGATTGTGCGTTTTTAGGATGGGGTTTGATATTTAACCATCTGGTCCTATCTGTTTTTATGTACTCATTTTCAGGAAACAAGCCATGTTCTCGATGCCTCAGAAACGAATAGTACATTACAAGGGGAGTCGCATTCGTGATACTGCTAGCCTTGTTGCTGGCATAACTTCCACGCTGCTTTCTATCGATCATTTCAGTGTAGATTTGGTTGGTTAGTATATCCCTAAGTAATCCAGACAAAGAAATGCTAGTGTGTCACTTCGTCAGTGATATCCACATGAAGTGAGGAGAGAATTCTCTTCAATTATTAATCTTTTCAGTGGTTTAGTATGGTCGTCTTTACTCGCCCACCCCCCCCCAACCCCCATCCCACTATCTGACAAAGGTTGATCTGTTCTTCAAAAATGTTATCGTAATGGGAATAAAACCCAGAAAAGGACGCGTTAGGACCCGCTTGATGGCCACTATAACCTTCCATTTCCACTCGTCGTAAAAGCCAAAGTTACACAGATAGAAGTCGGACTTCGTGAACCGATTAGGGATTTGGTAAATTGGAGCGTACTTGTTCTATCCCATCGTGGTTGGAACGAGGTGTTGCTAAGCCCAGCATTTACTGTCTGTCTTTAGCTATCCCCTTTGGAAACTGAAGAGTGAGCTGCCTTCTTGAGCCGTGGAGTCCATGTGCTCTCGCTTACACAAAATGACATTCAGGAGGGATGTCTAAAATTTTGACCATGCAACTTTGGCGAAACGGTTGATATATTTCCAAGACAAGGTGCTGTGTGATTTGTAGGAGAAGATGAACGGGAAAATGGACAGTGCTGGTAACAGGAAGTTTCGAAATTATGAGGGAGTGAAGACGGGCGTAGAACGGAAAAGTGAGCAGCAGGAATACCAGCAATAACACAGACATGCTAAGATCTGAGACGTGGACGTGTGATGTTGTGATTGAACATTTGAATTGTTGGTTAATTTGAATAAGATTGGAGAATAGAGTCATGTGAACTCTCTTAGAATCTGAACTGTGCAAACACGTGTGAAAAATGAAGGAGACAAGGACTTTTTTTTGTGGTAGATATAATCTTAAGGATAGTTGATTGCAGCTAATCATCCACAAACGAAAAACTGGAATAACAGCAAACATACCAACAGCCACTCTCAGAAAAAACTCACCAGGACAAAGGACCCGATACCCAGCATGAGAAAAACCAACGTAATGTACAAAATACCATGCAAGGACTGCACAAAACACTACATAGAACAAGCAGGAAGACAGCTAACGATCCCCATCCATGAACACCAACTAACCAAGAAACGACATGACCAGCTATCCTGAGTTGCTAGACACGCAGATGACAAGCAACATGAGTTCGACTGGGACAACACTACTACTATCGGACAAGCCAAACAGAGAACAGCCAGGGAATTCCTAGAGGCATGGCACTCATCCACAGATTCATTCAACAAACACATCGATCTGTACCCAATATACCGGCCACTGCAGCGGACAGCTGGAACTGACAACCGGAAGCGGGAGAGGCAAGCCACTGTAAATGCCAGAGGAAACAACACAGAGGTGCTTCGCAGGAGGCTCCCAAGCACTTAGGATGTCACCTAGACATGGGACAAAACGTCTGCAACACAAATTCCCAGCTCGGCGAACAGAACCTAGCAACATTAGAATGAAACGTTCGTCCTTGAGGCAAGTATTTGAGTTGGCCACAAAACGTGTCCTCTGGATGAACACGGGCCTATGTTTCAAGGGGAATGGAGGATAAAAGTAAAGTGATTTTTGACGAAACTGTGCAAGGCACTGATCAGACCTCATCTGGAATGCTGTGAACAATTTTGGGGCTTCTCATTCGCAGGAAAGATACACTGGCATTCGTGGTTGTTCAGAGAAGGCTTACCAGTGCTGGTCCCGGGTAAAGGTGGCTGTCTTATGAGGAAAGTTTGAAAGGGTTATGTTTGTATTCATTCAAGTTTTGTATAATGCGATCGGACCTTCATGAAACATTCAGTTTCTTATAGAAAGTGAAATAACAGAAGAGATGAAATTGTTTCCCCTTGTTGGAGAGTCTTTGTCCGGGGGCATCATCTCAGAGCGAGAGTTTGCCCACTTAGGATAACGATAAGGAGGATTATCATCTTTCAGAGTGTGGCGAATCTGTGGAACACATTACCGCAGGTGGCTTTCATTGAGTCATAGATTCCTATAGCACAGAGACAGGACCTTCAATCTAATCAGGTCCTTGCTGATTTAATCATCAATCCATGCTGACCGCATTTCCCTGCACTTGATCCAAGTCCTGTTCATGTATTTCTACAAATTCTTTTCAAAATGTGGCACGTCAGGGATCATTGTAGCCTTTCTCCTCTCTCCTTGAACTGATGTCCTCCAGTTCTTGATTCAGAATTGTGGGAAAAGGGCTCTCATGGTCTTTTAGCCCTTTGTAAGATCTCCCATCCGTCTGCATGCTCTGCAGAAAAACAAAAATTGTGGGCGGCACGGTGGCACAGTGGTTAGCACTGCTGTCTCACAGCGCCTGAGACCCGGGTTCAATTCCCGACTCAGGCGGCTGACTGTGTGGAGTTTGCACGTTCTCCCCGTGTCTGCGTGGGTTTCCTCCGGGTGCTCCGGTTTCCTCCCACAGTCCAAAGATGAGCGGGTCAGGTGAATTGGCCATGCTAAATTGCCCGTAGTGTTGGGTAAGTGGTAAATGTAGGGGTATGGGAGGGTTGCGCTCCGGCGGGTCGGTGTGGACTTGTTGGGCCGAAGGGCCTGTTTCCACACTGTAGGTAATTTAATCTAAATTTAATCTAAAAAACGTTCATAGCTTGACTGGCGTCTCCCTTTCACTCTCTTCCCTGAGTCTTGGCACTCTCCTCGTAAATTCTGTCTATACGGTTTCCCCTTAAGTAACATCCTTCTGAAATCAAGCTGTCCAAAACGGAAAGCAATTGCGACCTTGCATCTAAACAGCTGCAACATATATTCCCTACTTCCATTCTCAATGTTCTGACGGATGGGAGCCTTCTTCAGTGCTCTGCCTGCATGTCACTCTACGTTCAGAGAACCATTCACCTGAATGCTGCATCCTTCTGTTCCAATACATTTCTTGAGACATTTACCATGGAACTCCTTCCTTGATTTGACTTTCCAGCATGCAAAACATCACACCTATTAAACCCCAATCGTTATTTCTCAGCCCATTTCCCCAGCTGCTCAAGGTTCTGCTACGAATACTTTCCTTGCAGCACTGGAGACGGATGATGCATAAGAAGGGATTAGAGGGATGAGGGTCAGGTTTGGGCAAATGGGACTAGATTCGGTTTGGACATCTGATCAGCATATCTGAGTTGAACCGAAGTGTATGTTTCCATGCTATGCATCGCTTAGTCTCCATGACAATATAAATTCTGATATTTTTTCCGAACTGTCCACAACTGTTATATTTTAGTGTCGTTTGTAAACGTACGAATCATGTCTTGGACATGTTCATGCAAATCAAAGATAACAAACAGCGAGGAGCCCAGCACCATTTCCCGAGGCACACTACTAGTCACAGGCTTCCAGTCTGACAAGCATCCTTCCACTATTACTATCTGCTTTTAACCTACAAGCCAATATTGTATTCAATTTGCCAGCTTTCCCTCGATTGTGTGCGAAATTTGATTGTTCAGTATATTCAAGGCTGAGGCAGACAGATTTTTAGTCGGTTAGTAATCAATGGTTCTGGTCAGAAGGTAAGAATGAGGAGTTGAGTATGAACAGATCACCATTAAATAGCGGAGCAGACGAAATGAAGTAAATTGCGTACTTCTCCTCCTGCATCTTCTGGTCTGTGTTCAGAATCGATTCTAGTTTCTGTTTTCTTTTTATTGCCTCATGGGATGTCGCATGCCTGACTGGATCAGACTTTATGGCCCAAATGAACTATTTCTGCTCTTATGGCCCTTTTTTAGCGCCTACTGTTGACCTATAGCTTTGCTTGAGGGGACCGAGTAACAGACAAAGCTTAACGATGCTCATCCTGACTTTCGACTTGTTCCTACTCTGCTTCTGATTCATTTCATGAGATTGAGCCGCCGTGTTAATGGAGGATAGGATTGAGAAATGCCTGTCATTTTCTGTTGTACCTTATGCCAAACTCCATGTTTCTTAACCCCCTCACCTGCAAGGTACGTTTCAGTAAAATCTCCCTTCCTGTCTTTCAGTGAACCTCTTTGAGTGTGAAAAGAGCAGGGGACTGTGTCAAGGTGGGCTTTGCAGGAGGGAGCAGCAAGTGGTCTCCAACCTCTATCTCAGATGCAGAAAATGCTACAAGGCCCATTAAACTACAATACTGGGATGCACACAGGGCGCCATGAATAACAAGTGCCCCACGATCGCTAACATAAACATGACTGCCAGCTGACTCAGACACAAGCTGGCTGTGAGACTGTTAAGATAGAGTGAACAGATCCTGGGGTACTGTATTAGTCTGATCACGTCCCTGTTTCCCCTTCACAAGAAGGACGGGGTTGAAGGGTGGCCATAATACCTGAGATTGAGCCAGTATAATTTAAGTCCAGAAACAGAACTCGTGAGCAGAAGAAAGCTAATCCATCCTTCGTGTGTACACCCCATTCGATTCCACCATGGCCAATCAACTAATTCAGTGTTGTGTTCCTGCCTTCTTCCATATACGTTTTCGCCCAGTGAGAACTTTCTCTAACTTCTCCTCAAACATTCGTGTAATGTTTTGATCACTGCCGTTTTCAACTGCACAGGATTCCACATGATCCCCATTACGTGGGGGAAGACATTTCTGCTTAACTCAGGCCTAACTGATCCAATTCCTGGTCACACAACAGTCGTGCCTTCCAGGAATCGGTGTGGTAAATGTTTGTCATAATCCCTATGCCATCAGAACATCCTTTCTCAGATAGAGACACCGAATCTACACACATTAGTCTTCAAGTGTCGTCTCATCCTGTACCACAGTAGCACGTCTCTGCTCGTGCACTCGAACCCTCTCGCTATGAAGGCCAACATGCATCTGTCTTTTCACCTGCAATCCTTGTCTTCAATCATCAGTGTACAAGTCCTCCCCACCTCTCCGACTTACCAATCTGTCATCATTCAAAACATAACATACCTTCTTTGATCCCAAAATGATAAACGTACATTCACCCACTTTATACTGCATTTGCCATGCATTTTCCCACTCATTCAATTTAGTCCAAATGACACTGTGGCATTCTGCCCAAATGTCACAGCTCACCCTCCCAATTAGTTTTGTGTCATCTGCAAATTTGGAAAAATTGCATTTATTTCATTCACCTGAGTCATTAGTAGTAATCGTGACCAGGTGATGTCCAGGCCCTAAATATGTGTCATGGAGCAGAATGGGACGAAAAATATTCCAGAAATCTTTCAGTTTCCTTCAATAATTATAATATTATTTTTTTTCCAGGGCCATGCCCGTTTTCCAGTCCAAATAAAAATCCACATTAAATCTAAAGTTCTGCTTCACAAATTTATTGAAATCAGTGCAAAATCCTGATGACTGTTCCTGTGTGTAATGACTTTACTTTGGTCATGAGCAACATCAAAATATCAATGTTCTTGTCTCTACGAGTTTGGCACATTCTGTCTGTGTGTGTGTTGCTTCGTGTGCGTGCTGCTATGCATGTGAAAACACTGGTGTGATTGGCGAATGTGCATAATTGTGTGTGGGTGACTGCGTGCTTCAGTGTTTCTGTGTTGTATCATGTTTGTGAGTTTGTATACAAGTGTGATTGAAAACGTGCAGTAGTAAAATGGCTTGGACATGCATTGATTTGATTGTGAATGCGTATAGATATATATGTGTGTTACTACTTTTTGAGTGAGTGTAAGGATGTGTGAGGGCATGTGTGTATAAATGATTCTCCGTGCGCGTGTCCAAGTGTGAAATAGGGTGGTTGTAGATTGTGTGTGGGGAATGCATTGGAGCGAGTGTGAGTACGTGTATTATTGAAATGAATGTTTGCATAAATGACGTTTTTCATGCGGATGTCAGTAGGTGCGTTTAAGTGCGTATTTGTAAGTGTGTATGTGTAAGTGCGCGATTGTAACTGCATGCTTGTAAGAAAAGACATAATGATGGAACGAATAGGAGCAGGAGTGGTCCATTTGGCCAATAGAGCCTGTTCCAACATTCAATAACAGCACGATGAATCGTTTCAGTGACTCATCTCCACTTAAATGCCCGCTCACTATAACTCTTAATTAATTTACTCTTCAAAAACATATCTCTCTTTGCTATACAAGCATTCACGGTGGTAGCCTCAACCACTTCAGTGGGCAGGGAATACCACATATTCACAAGACGTTTGGTGAACAAGTTCCTCCTCAACTCAGTTCGAAATCTGCTTTCTTTCTTTTTAATGCAATGCCACTCCGTTCTAGTTTCAAAGGCCAATGCAAACAATCTCCCTGTTCCTATGATATCTATAGTCTTCATTTTCTGTCTTTCTATAAAACGTCTCCCTCATTCTTTAATTTCCAAAGAGGATAGTGCCAGACTACGCAATCTCTCCTCCGAAGCCAGACCTCAATTCCAGAATAAATTTTGTGAATCTTTGTTTTCCCTGCTCCAGTGCCAGTGCAAGCTTACTCAATTGGAGAGAGTAAAAATGTCCCCGATACTCCAGATGTGTACGCACCAGCATTCTAAACATTTGCAGCATAACCTCCATATTGTGAAACTCCACACTTTTAGCAGTGAAAGACAATATTGCATTCGCCTTTTCAATAAATATTGAACCGTAAGACTGCACGCATATGGGGTCTGTGTGTGCGCACATTAAGTGTGAGATTCTTGCGGGTGCGTGTTCAGTGTGTGGTCCGTGAGTGTGTGTGTGTGTGTGTGTGTGTTCAGTGTGCGGTTTTTCAGTATCCCGTCCGTGTGTTCAGGAAATTCCACCTTCAAGTTTACAAAACAGAGAGAGATTTATCTTTAATTTAAAATAATACAGACGGGCTCAATTTTGTGGCAGGAACAAAACCAGACAAGTTACCTTATGAAAGGACAATTCGCTCAAATAATTTTGATCAAAGCTCTATACAATGAGTTGCAGTCAGAAGTCTGAACATGAGATAGAGAGCGAGAGCATGGCTGCTAATTGACTGCAGGAACCGTCAAATAACGAGAACATGTTTCAGATCAGGTTTCAATATGTACAATGGACACCCTCATGCCGCACAGTCAATGAATGATGGCGCTCTCCTTTCATCATTCCCAGCGATGCATTCAGGGGAGCATATCCCGGCATTGAACGCATCGTCACTCTCCATCGCATCGCCTTGGGGAGTGGCACTCCGACATTTCGGCACAATCAAAGTGGAAATTCAGCCGACATCGCTGCTGAAACATCTGCTCCTTGTAATCTTCCATCAGTCTCGTCAAAGATTCTGCCTGTGTATGATCAGTGGAAGAATAGACCTCCAAATAGCTCTCTGATCCATTGGCTTATAAATAAAACAATACAGAACGGGGACTGACTTCCTCACTGCATTCAGATCGAGGTATTCATTTATAAAACAAAGTACACCGGAGAAAAGAGTTGCAAACTGCCATCGGATAGACGCGTTTATCAGTATAACGGAGGAAAGATTTCGAAAATACCCTCTGATCGTGGTCTTCATTTTTGGAGGTTAAACTGCCTGGGGAGATAGTTACCCACAGTACTCTATTCCAGGGATTCACATGTGAAACAACACAGACTGGTGAGTGAGATAAAAGCTGTGCTCTGATCGAGGGCTTTAAACATAAAACAATGTAGATTGGGGAGAGAGCTGCATGCAATAACCTGATCGAGTGATTAACATGTAAAAACGACAGGCTAGGGAGAGAGAGAGAGAGACAGATAGCGAGACGCCACTCCAATCCATGTTCTTGCACGTAAGAAAAAGCAGAGATTGGTGAATGTGTTGCACCCTGTGCTGCAATCAAAGAGTGTATCTAGAAATCAAAACAAAGGAGCAAGTAAGTTACACATTGCATTCTATTTGAAGGTTAGATGCACGTAACAAAATAGGTTTGGGTCAATTATACAAATTGGACTTTGTTTCACGGGGTTATTCAAAACAGCCAAAGGTCTGAAAATGCTGAAATAAATTAGAAAATGCTGGAAAGCGTGCGAAAGTGAGAACATATCAGTTTTATTGACTCAGATCCATCTTCTATTACGGAATGATTTTGAATACCTTGGGGACAAATCATCGAGGGTTTATGAAAGAACATGTTTTAGAGCTGACAAGCCAATCAATCATGATCTTATCGCATGGTGAGGCAACTCGAAGGCCTGAAAGGCATCCCTGCTGTTCATGATGTATGACAGCTTTCTGCTAACACCAGACTCATAACCCTTTTCTGACAGCCTCACTGGAGATTCCTTGCTTCTGATCGGAGGTCAGAAAACGCTCTAGTTTCTTTGTGCCTAGGAAATCATGTCTCACAAACTTGATCGAGTTTTTTTGAGGAAGTAACATAGAGGAGTGATATGGGCAGAGCAGTAGACATGATCTATATGGGCTTCAGTAAGGCGTTCGATAAGGTTTGACATGGGAGACTGATTATCAAGGATAGATCTCACGGAATACAAGGAAAACTAGCCATGTGGATGCAGATCTGGCTCAAAGGTGGAAGACAGAGGGTGGTGGTGAAGGGTGGTTTATCTGACTGGAAGCCTGTGACCAGTGGAATGTCACAAGGATCGGAGCTGGGTCCTCTAATTTTTGACATCTACAAAAATGATTCGGATGCGAACCTAAGAGGTATAGTTAATACGTTTGCAGATGACACCAAAACCGGAGGTGTGGTGGACAGCGAAGAGGGTTACCTCAGATTACAGGAGTAATTTGACCAGACGGGCCATTTTTCTGAGAAGAGGCAGGTGGAGTCTAAATGCGAGGTGCTGCATCGTGGGAAAATAAAACTTACCAGGACTTATACACTTAATGTTGCTGAACAAAGAGATCTTGCAGTCCAGTTTCATGCTTCCTTGAAAGTGGAGTCGCAAGTAGATAGGGCAGTGAATGAGTCGTATGGTATGTTTTCATTTATTGGTCAGAGTATTGAGTGTAGGAGTTGCTGGTCATGTTCTGGTTGTACAGGACATTAGTTAGGCCACTGTTGGAATGTTGTGTGCAATTCTGGTCTCTTTACTATCGGAAAGGTGTTGTGAAATGTGAAATGGTTCAGAAAAGATTTAAAAGGATTATGCCAGGGTTGGAGCATTTGGGCTATAGGGAGAGGCTGAACAGGCTGGGGCTGTTTTCCCTGTAGCGTCGGAGGTTGAGGGGTGAAAATATAGTGGTTTACAAAATCATGAGGGACATGGATAGGGCAAATAGACAAAGTCTTTTCCCTGAGGTCGGAGAGAGCATAACGAGAGTGCATAGTTTTTTGGTGAGGGTGAAGGATATAAAGACACCTATTGGACAATGTTTTCGGACAGAGGGTGGTCCGTGTATGAAGTGATCTTCCAATGGAAGTGGTGGAGGCTGGTAAAATTGCAACATTTATGAGGCATTTGGATGGGTGTTTGAATCGGAAGGCTTTGGAGGGATATGGTTCGGGTGCTGCCAGGTTGACTGGATCAGGTTGGAATATCTAGTCGGCTTAGACGGGTTGGACCGAAGGGTCTGTTTATATGCTGTACATCTCTATGACTTTATAACTCTATGAATTCCCCTCAGCGTCTCCAAATGAGATAACCTTTCATCTCTCCAACTGAGAACTACCAACATATCTTGAACAAAGCAATCAACAAACACGGCCATCTCCTTGCTAACACAATGGCAAAATGTAATAGATACCAACTTACTTCGAACTTCCAAACCTCCCTTTCATTCATGACTTGTAATGATTTTAAATCATCAGAATTACTGGAAGCAAGGTGATGAGGGTGGCCAATCCAGCATAAAGAACCCCGGTGAGCCTACCATTTCAACCACTGGCACAATAATGTTTGAAACGAGGCTCACACACTTCAATAATGTCAGTCCGAGATAAGATCTGAAGTGCTACCATCGTTTATTACGCTCTTGCATGAGAGATGTGGTGTCTACTATTTACAAGGTAGTCACACACACACCGAGCTTAACGAGTACACAATATTTACCTAATTCGTTTCGTTACCCTCCTCCCATTGCTGCTACCCTGTTTACATCTGTCACTGCTCTAAACCCGGCTGTTTATCTCTGAACTCATCCCGCCTTGTCCGTGACAAAATGTTTATCTCTGGTCTCACAAGACAGTTTGATAACCTACTTTTGTGGTCTTATTGTTATATATCCTTCTGCACTGACATCTGTTTCCGTGCCCATTCAAAGAAACATTTCCTTTTATTCTTTGCCCTTACTGAACCTAATGACCTCTTGATTGTATTTTTTCTTTGTGGGAAGTGGGAAGCAGATGCTTGTAACTACTGTTTTCACAAGCAAATCTAACTTAACCGCCTCCACTTACAGCAGCTTATCTATTTGTCTATAACATCTTGCATTGTTTGCAGGTACATTTCATTCTTGTATGCACATTTTAGCTAATACAAAAACAATTATATAATTCCTTCACATAGTTTTCATTCTTGTTGACTCAGCTCTTGGCTGAAACAATTATATACTGGTGTATTATGATTGCAGAAGTCACACTGCTTTAGCTATATACCACAATGATAATATACACCCAGGAGCAGGAGCAGACATCCAGGCTTTCCAGACTGCTCTGCCTTTCAATAAGATTTTGTCTGATCCTTTCGTGGACCCGTCCACCTTTCAACGCTTTCAATATGTCTGTTAATTTCTTTGTTATTCAATAAGAAATCTATGTTCGGTTTAAAAATGTTTTGTCAAGTTGCATCAAGTCCTTCACTGGGCAAGGTATTCCATAGATCAAAGTTTGGGAGAAGATTTGTAGTTCGGGTACTCGTTGTTGTGGTTCTCTTCGCTGAGCTGGGAGTTTGTGTTGCAAACGTTTCGTCCCCTGTCTAGGTGACATCCTCAGTGCTTGGGAGCCTCCTGTGATGCGCTTCTGTGATGTTTTCTCCGGCATTTATAGTGGCTTGTCTCTGCCACTTCCGGTTGTCAGTTCCAGCTGTCCGCTGCAGTGGCCGGTATATTGGGTCCAGGTTGATGCGTTTGTTGATAGAATCTGTGGATGAGTGCCATGCCTCTCGGAATTGCCTGGCTGTTCTCTGTTTGGCTTGCCCTATAATAGTAGTGTTGTCCCAGTCGAATTCATGTTGCTTGTTTTCTGCCTGTGTGGCTACTAAGGATAGCTGGTGGTGTCGTTTCGTGGCTAGTTGGTATTCATGGATGCGGGTCGTTAGCTCGCTCCTGTTTGTCCTATGTAGTATTTTGTGCAGTCATTTCATGGGATTTTGTACCCTCCGCATTCAGACAATAGGGCGCCTCTGACTGGTTGGAAGACAAAATTACTTCCAGTGTTCCAGTATTTCCAATTCGGCAACCTTGATGCTACTCAACAGAAGGTTTGATGTGCGTCACCTCACAGGCGCTTGCATATTGTTCCATTCCTTCTGAGCAACCCGTTGAGTTGCCTGTATGGTGGTCTCAATGGCATGAAAAATTCCAGTTTGTGTCGTCACCATTGCACAATCGGTGCAGAGTGCGTAAATTTCTCAGACAAAAACGAGAATTAGACATGCGTTGTGCAGTACCCCCACCACCCACCCAATGTGGCATAAATGAAATATGTTGGCAGTAAGTATTCTATGCTTGACGATACGTTTTGCTAAATTGTGGCCGAAATAAATTATCCTAAAGCAAAATTATCCAGGCTAATAAATTTGAGAGAGCAAAACATAACTATGAAACATAACCAGAAAGTCAATACATTCCGAAAAAGAGACACCTAATTTCAGTTACATCATGCTGCAGTGTTTTTTTCTGTAAATTCTGTGTCCTAAGATCTTATACTCCACAACCACCTGGTGAAAGATCGGTCCGGCGAAAGTTTCTGTTTCCAATTAAACCTGTTGGATTACAACCAGGTTTTGTGCGATTCTTAACTTTGTACATCGGCACTTCAAATCACGATTCCCGAAAGGGGAACTGGAGAACCAAAAAAAAGGAGAATGACATAAAGGTTGTATTATTTCTTAATTCATTATGTTAGCAAAACGCATGGGTAGTTTTGGAAATCGTAACTATCTGTCTCAACTCAGTTGTTAGAAGAGGCTGTTGCTGCTTTGGAAATCATAAATCCAAATTTTCACTCGTGGTCACACTTGGGATCCAAATCTTCTCTTTGGGAAGACTAGGTTCGATGATAAGCTGGAAAATGCACGTCAGATCAGGCATCATCAAAGGAAAGAAGACTCATATTTCAGGCAGGCCTCTATCTCTGTCGCCCTCTTCTTCTCTCCCCATCTCTGTCTGCCTCCCTTCTCTCTCTCACTCTCGCCATCCCTTTCCTGATCTGTCTCCCTCTCTTTCCCTCCCTAGCACTCTCTGTGCCTCTCCTTCTACCCCTTCTACCTCATGTCGCTCCGTACTTTATTCTCCCTCCCTCTCCTAATTTCGCTTTCGCCTCCCTACTTTTCTGTTTTAGTGTCCCTTTCCCTATCTCTCACGCATTCAATCTCTGTATCCGCTCCCTCCCTCGATTTAATCCCCCTTCGCTCTGTATTTGTCTCTGTCTCTCTCTCTTTGTGCCACCCTATATCTCTGTTTGCCCTCGCTCTCTCCATCCCTGTCTCTCTCTTCGCTCCTCTACCTACCTGTCTCTCTGCCTCCTCCCCTTCCTCTAAGCTCCTCTCCATATCTCTCCCTCAATATCTGTCTTCGTCTCTCTTTGTCCCGCCACATTTCTCTTTTTGATTGTTTCTGTCCCTCTGTCTCCATTTCAATCTCACTCCCTCCTTTCTGTCCATTTCCTTATCTTCCTCTACCTTTCTCGACCTCTCTCTGCAAATCTCTCACACGCTCCCAATCCCTATCTAATTCCGTCTCTGTCTCAGTCTCTCTTTCTCTCTCTCTCTTTGTGTCTCTGTGTCCCAGTCCTTCACTATCTCTTACTTCCTATCTCTCCCTCTCTCAGTCTCTCGCTCTCTCTGTCTCCATTTTCTCTCTCTGTCCCCCTCCCATATCTTCCCTTTCCTCTCCAATTCTCAGTCCGTCTCATCTTTTTTCCCTCTGTCCATCTCTCTATCTCGCCCCTCCTCGCTTTCTTTCTCTCCATTTCAGTAACATTCTGTACTTCGTCCAATCTTTGTGTTCTATCTTCGCCTCTTTCAATCTCTCCCTTTCCCTCTCCTGATCTATCTTTTAATATTTCTTTGTCTCTCTGTCCCTGTCTCTACCACACTCGATATAATGCCCCTCCCTGTCCTAATATCTCACGTGTTATACCTCTCTCTGTCTCTCCCTCTCTCCCTCCCTCTCTCATTCTGTTGCTGTTTTGCGCTCCCTCTCCATCCGCCAATTCATTCTCTTCCTGTCTCTCCCGCTCCCTGTCTCTCTGTCCCTCTCCCATTGTTTCCGTCCTTCTCTCTCTTTCTCACCTTCTGTCTCTATCTCTCTCCCTCGCTCCCTGATTCTCTCTCTATCACTGTCTGTCTCGCACAGGCCTTTGTTGAATCCCTGAGCTGAGTCGAGTATGAGTACGGTCTCAGACAGCCGTCATTCAGCAAAGCACAAGGAAGGTTAACTCTCTCTCTCTTCGCTCTGTATTCTCAGCAGATGGAGAAAAGAGAGTTATGGACAGTAGTGGTGGAGAGAACTGTGTCTTTCACCCCACTGTACAGTGTACCGCTCGCATCGAATTACCACAGGGAAGGAGAAAGGCAATGCAAGCAAAAGAGGTCATCTCCATTGTAAACAATACGTCCTCTTGAAACATTTACACCAAATAAGGCATGCATTGCTCGGCTGCAAAGGAGCCAAAGATTATGTCACAGTTCACAGGCGGGTAAATGTCCTGGACACAGTAACATGCACAAATGTGTCAGAATGACAGCCAATCCGTGAGGAACCATTTCCTTATGAATGAATCACGCGCAGTATCAAAGAATGCGGCTAATAACTCAACTTCCGAGTAATTAGGAATGGAATTTAACCCCGTGCTCTCCCTGTCCACGGGGTCCAGGTTGTGGAGCAGGAAAGATGCAGCAGGTCAGACAGACTGTCCTTGTCCTTGAGTGTTTGGGGAGACAGTGTAGATGTAGATTTACTCTGAATCTTAGCCCCACCTCCAGCCACCAGCAGCTTCGTGTTCACTGAAGAGGGGGAGATAGAGAAAGTTAGAGAGATAGATATTTCTGGCGTACAGTAGAGATCAGATTTGATATGTTCCAAAGAGTGAAATCCCACATCTGAATGAAATTTCTCGTGAAAGAGAGAAAGAGTGCAAGAGCGAGACAAAGAGGGGAGGAGACAGGGTGTGAGAAACAAAAGAAGGAGAGAAAGTGCGTGGGATAATGGGTAAGGGAGAATTGAGAGGAGGGAGAAATTGCAAGACTGAAGGAAAAAGTGGCAGTGAAAATGAAAGAGTAAAGTAGACAGCAGGATCGAGAAATGAGGAGGGTGAAAAGGCAATGAAAACAAATTTGGAGGTAGAAAACATTTTGGAAATTTGGCATGGAGAAAGAGCATATATTCCAGTGCTTCTAATCACAATCTTTTTTTTTCCTCAAT
Source organism: Hemiscyllium ocellatum (assembly GCF_020745735.1). Lineage (NCBI taxonomy): Eukaryota > Metazoa > Chordata > Chondrichthyes > Orectolobiformes > Hemiscylliidae > Hemiscyllium > Hemiscyllium ocellatum. The sequence goes on from NW_026867553.1 coordinate 251,438, forward strand.
CTTTAATTGCATGGCCCAAGCAGCTCACTAAATATAGTCCAGTTTGATCTTCCAAAATCTGGGTCAAATTTCTCATCAAACTGGCCATCATGTCACACCAAACACGCTGAAAGTCTTGTGACAGTGTGAATTAAAGCATAAGATGTGGGATTTTTGATTAACAAGTGTTGAGAAAATGAAACTTGCCTTCACGGCAGATCGTTTCGTCTGGCACCATAGTTTTCCAGTAGTTGCCTCAATCAGATGGTGTTGATGGCGGATAAGGCTGTGCGGTATTAGTGAAAATTGAGATGATTTGCAGCTCAGGTTGAGATTCTGGATGTACGTTTGCTCGCTGAGCTGGAAGGTTCATTTTCAGACGTTTCGTCACCATACTATGTCACACCTTCAGTGAGCCTCTGGACGAAGCGCTGCTGGTGTTTCCTGCTTTCTATTTATATTTCTGAGATTCCTTGGGTTGGTGATGTCATTCCCTGTTGTGACACCATTTCCTATGGCGATTGCTTATCATGTTCTTTTTCTTAGGACTTGCTAAATGGTATCCAATTCAATATGTTTGTTGGAATGCCATGCTTCTAGGAATTTTTGTGCATGTCTGTGTTTGGAATGTACTAGGATGGATGTGCTGCCACAGACGAGGCGGTGTCGTAGGGGTATCTGTATGTAGGGATACTAATAAGATCAGGTCATGTTTTTTGGCTAGTCGATGTTCTTGCATCCTGGTGGCTGGTTCTCGCGTATTTGTCCAATGTAGTGTTTGTCGCAGTTCTTGCGTACTATTTTTGTAAATGACATTAGTTTTGCTTGTTGTCTATATAGGGTCTTTCAAATTAATTAGCTGCTGTTTTAGTGTGTTGTTGGCTTCGTGGCTTACCGTGATTCCATGGGATCTGAGTAGTCTGGCAGTCATTTCCGAAATCTGCTTGACGTCGGGGAAAGTGGCGAGGGTTTCGAGATGTGTTTCGTCTGCTTGTCCCAGAGAGACCATCCCACTCCTCATCGCACAGGCAAAAAAGACACCTTTCTGTTTTACATGTAGGGAGTGTGAAAAGCGGTATTGCTCCTTTCATTGACGCGCTGTCCATTTGGATTAAAAGTGTGTGGGCAAGTTCACGTCGGTCAGAAAAAATGATAATGGGTGGGACAAATGGAGAGAGAAAGGCGTGTCATTAGGAATGAGAAGCAGACGGCGAAACCGTTCGCTGTGGAATTAAGTGTGACTGATGGAAGGGAGAACCAATGGAAAGGCAAGGCAATTTAAACAACGAAGTCATCACCTCTTGGAAAACCTGTACTGTGGGTAGAGTGGGAGTGGCGTCAGAAAGAGGAGGGAAAGCAAGAAAGTGTCAATGCTCAGAAAGATGATGAGGGACTGACAGGTCGATGCACCACTGAGGAGTGAGAGATGGATAGGAACAGAAAAAAATGATTGGGACCTCTGACTGATATTTGAACAGGTGTGTGGAACCGCAAGTGGAATGAGTACTGCCATGTGATGGGATGGTCTAGAAGAGAAGGTGGGCCGCCAGGAGGGCATCCAATGAGGATCATCGACATAGAGGTCTGTGGCACCTCCAATCGGAGAAAAATACAGAACGGGAACAGTGCGTTTTGTCTGTCACACCAACGTCATTCCCTTTCATTTCTCCGATCCTGTGAATGCAGGAAATTCGAACTCAATTTGGTTTTACTATCTTAGACATAATTCGTTCTTTGAGAGTTGCCCAACAGTTGAGAATCATTTGGAATCTTAATACTCGTCACGGACGCCATTTATGGTGAAATGCTCGGAGGCAGATGAAATTTAAAGAAATATTTCCATTTCATGGATGTGCGTGAAATAATCTTTGATTATTTTGAGCAGTCAGTCCATCTGTTAAATAATTAAATGTAAAACGGATCTTATTGGCCTCAAGTCACCATTCAGTCTCTGAGAGTTCTGCAAAGGCTGCAATATCCCATTGCAAAGACTGAAAAAGGTTAAGCATCTCAATGCGTGCCTAACACATAGTCTGGACGCAGGTGAATTTCCAAGTGTCAATCCACTGCACTGTCGACTTTGTGTTACAACCCGTATTTTTTTTTAATTGTGAGCCGTGCACAGGTTGCTTAGTGCTGTCTGCACAAACATCTGGTGTCCCAACAGTAAATAATGTATTGCTATAGGCAATACACACTTCTATATGTTCAAATGTCAGTCATGTCACGCCGTCAAAATTGCATTAATGTCGGCAAGACATGGTGCACAAGGCTCCGTGTCCATATATCAGCGGCACGACTCAGTGGGTTTTTTTTTCTGTAAGTATTGTTCTGTTAATGTCTGCTCACTGATCAGTGTCCAATTATCAACCATACCAATCACTTGACGTTGTATTACTGGTGACGATGCGTACTTTACAAACATTTGAATGTAGGTATTGCATCATTGTCGACAGTATGCCATTTGCACACTGCTTCGTGTTCACACAACAGTTACTTCACACGATAGATATTGTATTATTGCGCACCACACGTTGTCTGTTAACTGCTGACTGTCCGAATATCAGTTAGCCCGCTCTGCCAACATTACATGGCTGCACATTATGTCTCTTTGTGTGTCAGTATTTGTATATCTTTATGCATGTCAATGTCTGTATGATTGTGTGAGATAGCGTGTAAGTCGGTTGTTATGTATTTGTGCGTCCTTGTGTATGTCTGAATGTGTAAGGGATTGTGTGTCTGATTTTGGTTATGTGTCTGTGAGTGTGCCTATGCATGTGAATGCGTGAGTGTGAGTCTACGTGTGATTGCATAAACAGACATGTGCGTATGGGTGTGTTCACATTAGTCTGGGTGATTGATACTCTGTGAAACTATGGGTGATTCTATGTATCCTAGAATGTATTCCTATTTGTCTGAGAGTGCTACTGTGTCAGTGTAGGCGTGTGTTTGCTCATGTGTGTATAGATGTATGTGAGCATTCGTCTTTTTCAGTGTGTTTGTCTGAACGTATGCCTCTGTATGAATGTGCATGCCTGTGCACCTGTGTATGTCTGCGTCTCAATTATTGTTTTGTTGTGTGCATCAATGTGTGTGCGTTTATCAGTTGTTTGTACACGTGATCACATACCACTATTATTGTACAATTGTGGGCATCAGGATGCATGCCTCTGTGCGTGTAGGTCTCCTTGAAAGTGTTTTGCTGAATGTAGCTGCGTGTGCATGTATGTGCATTCGTGCATGTGGCACTGGAAATGTGTGTGCCTCAGTGAGTGTGTGAATATGTGTGCATGAGTGAGTAATTTTGTGTGTGTGTGTATACACAACAACAGCAGAGGGAGAGTTTTATCAGTGACGGTTTCTGTGTCTGTGCAGCAGTTGACACAACTCTTAGTTTAAAAATCTGGTTCACAATATGTTAATCAGAGAACCCTGAATTCATAAAATACTCAGTATTTTTGGACAAACTGTGGATGACAAGTTTTAAGAAGCATAACAGTCACTTAACGATCTTTATGAATGATCTTTACGAATGAACCATAAATGGTGAATAGTCGTATGATACGTTGATGATATCTCACGCTGAATAAATAAACCACATGATTGCATATTGTTTACTTTAAGAAAAGCTTATGTTCATTTGATTAGCAAATTTGTAAAAAAAAATGTTTTCCAAAGGTGAGCATTTCGTCTTAAGAAGAGACATCAAGCAGTTTAGACTGCACACTACCTTCCGGTTCAGAGGATTGAGATGAGACCTAGTTAAGGTCTATTAGGTACTGAAGTGTTTCCCAACGAGACGTCGAGAGGATGATTCCTTGTGTAAGGAAATCTAAATGAGATGTCACTGTTTTAGGCGACAAGGGCAGAATATTTAAAACGGAGGTGAGGATACATCATTTCTCTCCAAAGAACATCAATATAGAGTCATAGATAATACAGATGTACAGAGCGGAAATAGACCCTTCTGTCCAACCCCTCCATGCCGACCAGATATCCCAAACCTATCTAGCCCATAATCATTCCATACACGAGCTACCGTCTGCTTGACAGAAATGCTTCTTCGGTCTCTTTTAAGTCTTTCCTCGCTCACCTGAAACTTATGCCCTCTAGCTCTGGACTCCCTTTGTCTATATATTCTATCTATGCCCCTCATAATTTTGTAAACCTCTATAAGGTAACCCGTCAGACTCCAACAGTCTAGGCAAAGCAGCCCCTGCTTGTTCAGCCTCTCCCGAGAGCTCAAAATCTCCAACTCTGGCAGCATCCTCGGAAATCTGATCTGAAACATTTCAAGTTTCACAACATCTTTCTGATAGAAGATTGATGAAGGCAGAGCAGTAGGTGTGATCTATATGGACTTCAGTAAGGCGTTCGACAAGGTTCCCCATGGGAGACTGGGTTAGTTCTCATAGAATACAGAGAGAACTATCCATTTGGACTCAGAACTGGCTCAAAGGTAGAGCGTGGTGGAGGGTAGTTTTTCAGACTGGAGGCCTGTGACCAGTGGAATGCCACAAGGATCAGTGCTGGGCCCTCTGCTTTTTGTCATTTACATAAATGATTTGGACGCGAGCATAAGAGGTACAGTTAGTAAGTTTGCAGATGACACGAAAATTGGAGGTGGAGTGGACAGCAAAGAGAGTTACCTCAGATTACAAAAGGATCTGAACAAGATGGGCCAATGAGCTGAGAAGTGGCAGATGAAGTTCATTTCAGATAAACGCGAGGTGCTGCATTTTGAGAAAGCAAATCTTAGCAGGACCTATACACTTAATGGCAAGATCTTAGGGAGTGTTGCTGAAAATAGAGACCTTGGAGTGCAGGTTCATAGCTCCTTGAAAGTGGAGTCCCAGGCAGATAGGAGAGTGAAGAAGACGTTTGGTATGCTTTCCTTTGTTGGTCACAGTATTGAGCACAGGAGTTGGGAGGTCACGTTGCGGCTGTACAGGACATTGGTTAGGCCACTGTTGGAATATTGCGTGGAATTCTGGACTCCTTCCTATCGGAAAGATGTTGTGAAACTTTAAGGGGTTCAGAAAAGATTGACAGGGATGTTGCCAGGGTTGGAGGATCTGAGCTACAGGGAGAGGCTGAACAGGCTGGGGCTGTTTTCCCTGGAGCGTCGGAGGCTCAGGGGTGACCTTATAGAGGTTTACAAAATTATGAGGGGCATGGATAGGATAAATAGACAAAGTCTTTTCCCTGGGGTCCGGGAGTCCAGAACTAGAGGGCATAGGTTTAGGGTGAGAGAGGAAAGATAAAGAAGAGACCTAAGGGGCAACTTTTTCACGCAGAGGGTGGTACGTGTATGGAATGAGCTGCCAGAGGATGTGGTGTAGGCTGGTACAATTGCAACATTTAAGAGGGATTTGGATGAGTATATGAATAGGAAGGGCCTGGAGTGATATGGGCTGGGTGCTGGCAGGTGGGACTACATTGGGTTGGGATATATGGCCGGCGTGGACAGATTGGACCGAAGGGTCTGTTTCCATGCTGTACATCTCTATGACTCTATGACTCTAAGGAAGACCAGAAGTGCACGCAGTATTCCAAAAGTGGCCTAACTAATATCATGTACGGCAGCAACATGACCTCCCAACTCCTGTACTCAGTACTCTGAATGATAAAGGAAACGATACAAAATGCCTTATTCTCTATTCTACCTCACGGTGACTCCACTTTCAAGGTATTATGAATCTGCACTCCAAGGCCCCTTTGTTCAGCAACTTTCAAGGTGTGATGAATCTGCATTCCAAGGTCCCTCGGAATTAAACACTAAATGTATACGTCCTGGAAAGATTTGTTATTTTTTCCAAAATGCAATGCCTCGCATTTACCTGAATTAGCTTCATATCCCACCTCTCAAATCATTGGCTCATCTGATCAAGATCCTGTTGCAATCTGAGGTAATCTTCTTCACTGTCCACTACATCTCCAATTTTGGTGTCATCTGCAAACTTACGATAACTCTTATGCTCAAACCAAATCAATTATATTAATCACGGAAAGTACTGGGCACAGCATCGATTCTTGTGACACTCCACTGGTCACAGGCCTCCATATGTGGATTTTATCGAGGGTGGTCGCTGTCAGGGCACCAGGTATGCTTAAGAAGAGGGGGACAGATTTTTGATTTTGAAAGTTAGAAGGGAACGTGCAGAAAAGTAGGCATCAGGCAGAGATTTGATCAGCCATTATCATTTTAGATAGCCGAACAATCTTGAGGAAGCAAATAGCCTAAAGTTTCCATTGGTTTGGTGCTCTTTTTGAGCACTCTGAGTGAGAGTGATGCGAGCAAAATGTGTGAACAAGAGTCAGATTGTGCAATAGTGAGAGATTAACAGGCCAACGTGTCGCGCTACTGAAGAAGCGTAGAAAAGAGAAAGAGAGGTACACAGACCGGAAGGAAGGAAGACAGGCAGAAAGCAGGCGACACCAAAGGAAAGACAGATAGATATCCATGTAGGAAAGATAGACGGAGATAGAAACCTATGTAGAATGGAGGGAAAGAGTATAAGAAATAAGAGAATGATAGAAATAGAGTGAGAGAGAGCAGGGAAGAAAGACAGAGAGCGACACAGACGGGAGAGAGAGAAACACAGCCAATGAAATTTAAAAGATGCTTAGAGTGTGGGAGTGGGATAACGAATGACAAAGGGAGAGAGAAAGCCGGAAAAAAAAATTGAGAGCACTAAATTGAGATGAGCCAGACATCTCAGATTGAGATGGAGACAAGTATGAGGCAGGGCAATACGGGGTGTCAAATATTCTTGGCTACAAGGTGTTCTGAAATCGTCACAGTGTCAGTTCAGGATAGCATTGCCGATTGGAATAGACGGAACAAACAAAGAAGCATCATTATTTTAGAAAGTACACTCACTGGAAGAATCCACAGGAACAAAACCCTGTCGAGAATATAGTGAGAGATACAGATATATTCAAGTTGTTAGAATTGAGGGGTAATGCTGACCTAAATGCAGATTGGAACAGTGGATTTGGCAGGAGAAGCAAGTGCGCTAAGTTTGCAGTCTTGAGGCCTTTGTGCATATTTTGTGTCCAGTCCAACAAGAACGGAATTATTAGCAGACCAGGCTCCTGGGAAAGAGCCAGACCAAGTAGATCAAGTGAGAGCACATTTTGGACGCAATGATCATGTTGTAAGAATTTGTCCAACGATATTCAGAAGGACAATGCTCGATCAGAGAAAGATTTGGCGGCGAGTGGTCTTCAATGGAAGGGGAGCCAGTCAATCTACAATGATAGGTTGTTTAAGAGATTTTAAGTAAACATTGAGCTACCTTTACAAGGTCATGATCCAGGTGCGATCAATGCTTGTTTACACACGCCTGAAAGTATGAACAATCAATTGGTCAGCACCATATTTGACAAAGTTGCTAAGACCCAGCTGAAAAAAATAAGTTGGTAACAGGTGTCAGCTAGGGAATACAAATGAAAATGATGAGGAAGTCAGAAGATTCAAATGGGACGTGCAAAATTACGACAGAAAAACAAAAAGTAACATTGAGAAAATGCAGGTGCGTTACATCAAGAAGTTTCCCAATGTGTCTGATATATAGGCGTGGAAACAAAGGGCAGACAATCTTTTTCTCATAAACATGCAGAAAGGAGAGATGGTGGAACAGTAGAATTCACAGACTGCACCACGATCGGCAGGGGATGTACGTTTTGGAGAAGCACAAAGCGTTTGCAGACTCACGGACACAGATTGATTGAATGAGCAATAGTCGGGCATCTGCAATCCAATGTGGGTAAATAGCAAGCTTATTTGACAGAAAGTCTTAGAAAAAAAAAATCATGACAACAGGGAAACACTGCAACGGTCTGACGTCTTAGAATGATTTACATCTTGGAGCACACGAGCTCAAGGAATTATTATATGAACACAAAACATAATGAAGGAGGCTAAAGGCGTTCTATTCTTTAGTCAAGACGGAGTATACACACATGTAATGTTTTAGGTATCCGGGGGCTGAGAATATCAGATCTGGAATATTACATGAGTTCTAGTTTCGTAATTGAAGGAAAGGTATGTTTGTGTCTGAGGTGGTTCAGAGGGAAGATTCCTGGTTTAAACACTGCAGAGAGAGGGTTGTTCCATGAGTAAAGGTTGTACAGACTGGGCTTGTTACCACTTGAGTTTTGAAGAGTGAAATGAAGCAACAGCATATTACCTGATAGAAGAGGTAATGCTGAGCAGTCTGGACAATGGGATAGAGGAGGGTTTCTCTCCTGGCGTATTTAGTCTGCAAAGAAAAGGCACTGATATACTATGGGCAGGGCGTGGTGAGGGGAATGGCCAGGAGATTCGCATTTTTAGGACAGAAATCTGAATTCTCACTCTCGCGTTTGTCAAAGGCAATATGCGAGCACAGAAATTCTTGCAAGACAGAATGCTGTGCATGTGGACTATTAATGACGCAGACAAACGTATTATTGTCAATACACGAATAGAATGTTACTGGGAAGGTTTGAATAGAAATACAATAGAATTAATCATGGATTATTGAATGGTGAAGCAGGTGCAAAAGAGTTCGAACACTTACAGTCTGCTGCTGTCTCGTATGTTTCTATCTCCTGCGATTAGGGCTGAACGACCTCCTCCTTACTCACATCCCTGGTTTTGTTGCCTTTGAGACTTGAAGGTAGGACATCCAGGTTCTCTGTGATATTCTTTCCCATTCCATTCATTTTGACCATCTCCAGGTTATTCCAGGTCTGTGCTGTCCTTTCCTAACTGGAACACTATGATACATTATATCTTAATCCTCCACAATTATCTGCTGCTAATGCACAATCCCAATCCCTGCTGTGCATGGCCTACCGTTCCTCTCTCTCTCTTTTTCTCGCCACAAACCACCATTCCACCAAATCCACCACCCACACCACCAAACATTTATCATAATCAATTTTCTTATGTCTCCACAATATCTTATAACAAGCAAATCGCACACAGCTTCTCATTACATGAGATCCAGACTTTGGAATACCCGTAACATTATGTTTTATTTTTTTATGAGGGGAGCATGGAACAGTCGGGAGAGTGAAAACATGTGACCGCGTTGAACTAATCTTATTTATTTGATACATTGTATTTACGTGCAGGGACAGCAAGTTTGATTTCTAAGTTATTCACTCTCTTCCACGTTACTCTGAGCTCACCAACAAAATGTTTATGCCATTTTTCAGCGTTATTCACCTTTGGAATGATTCTGTGTGCCCTGATTTTCCTCCCTTTTTTTTTAAATGGTTCCTGTCCAATGGGAGGAACACATCAGCCCTCAGCAAAAATATCCCACCTCGATCGAGATGTATGCACTGGAAGGTGTACAGTTCACATCAGTCTCAGGTTTGGATCTATTGCCCCTTCAATTTTAAGCACTCAACCTTGCTGCATTCGTCTCCACACACCTTGCTTTTATTCACTCTTCTTTCATTAATTGTTAATCTGAATCCCTCCGTCAACCCATTTTGTTACTTTCTGAAAGATCTTGAATATTTTGATTATGATCAAATCAAGTAATGTCCAATGCACAAAATACGGAAGCAGGGGATTGAGGGTGATTTGGCGGTTTTGGTTATAAATTGCCGAGCTGAAAAAAGACAGAGGGCGGTGGTTGATGGGAAAAATTTATTCTGGACTTCAGTTACTGGATGAGCAGTGCAGGGATTTTTGTGAGAAATCTTCTGTTTGCCATGTTTATAAATGACAGAGATGAGGACGCGGAAGGATGGGTTAGTAAATTTGTGTAAGAGGTTAGTGGAGTTGTGGTTAGTACTAAAGGATGTTGCAGGTGACAGAGGGACAAGCTGCAGAGCTGGTCTGAGAGGTGGCAAATGGAGTTCCATGCAGAAAATGGCGAGGTGATTCTGTTTGGAAGGATTAACAAAAACGAAGTTAACTGGTCTAATGGCAAGATTCTTGGTAGTGTAGAAATGCAGAGAGGTCCCGGAGTCCATGTACACAGATCCATGAAATTTTCCACCCAATTTGATAAGGTTGTTAAGAAGCACACGTTGTGTTAGCTTTTATTGGTACTGAGATTGCGTTTCGGAGCCACGAGTACCTGCTGCAGCGGTACAAAACTCCAGTGTGGCTGCACTTGCATACATTCTGGTCACAACATTATAGGAAGAATGTGGAAGCTTTGGAATGGCTTATTCCCTCAGAGAATAAAGGTGGCATGGAAGGCAATGCCTGCAAAAGTAGTCGACTCGACAAGTTTAAGGGCATGAAAGTGGTCATTGTATAAACATTTGTTTGAAACTGTAATAGTGTAGGCTGGATAGGTTTCAGACTGGTTCCACAATTCGACTCAACATCCATGGCTGAAGAGCATGTACCGTGCTTTAGTTGTATGGTCTCTGTTCTCGGTGTCTAAGAAGAACCAGCCCCTAAGTAAGGTGTGACGCAAGTTGTTTAGTGGCGTTCTGAAAACTGTTATTTTACCACACAGATGAGGGAAAAAAATATGGATGCGTCTTCTTTGTGGACGGTGAAATTTGCACTCTCAGAGTGTTTAGAAAAATCTGCATGAGCACTAACCATGCTGAGGCATTGCAGGCTATGAATCAAGTACAGGTAAGTGTGATTAGTTCAGTTTGCTGCTTGTACGTCGGCATAGACTTATTCGGCTGAAAGACAAGTTTCTGTGTTATATGACTTACTGACTTCATTTTTTGTACATGGCATATTGTGTTAGATTAATAAGGCCATGCTCCCAATGAACACCATCATGATCCTACGTTAAGAAGCCAACATATAAACATTTTGCCTCTGCCATTTTCTTTATTAAGACGTATACATTTAGCAAATTCACCGAACTCAAATTAAGATTTAAAAATAAACTTGAAGATTAATGCGATTGTCACTGCAGCTTGTGTTTTGTAAAGAGGAATTATATTTCTGGATGTATCAATTTGGGCAACTATTATTCTCCTCCCGGTCTGGACAACAAGGCACAATTTGAGACACGTCAGCTGAACATGTTATATTCAGTGTCTGCAATTTATGCCAGTCTCTGGGGACAGTAATTGTGTCGCTGTTGTGTTCTCTCCTTCTATCCTTTAGGGAGAACTTTCCAAATATAATCTCATGGTATTAGAGGGAGACCTCAGCTCTGGCTTGAGCAGGCATCAGTATTTCGAAGAGACAGAGTGAGAGAGAGAGAGAGAGAGAGAGAGAGAGGAGAGATTGTAATTCGAGAAAGACACGCTGGAATATAGCAGTAATGAAAGAGAATCTGGAGTCAGCGGACTGGATTTTTATGAAGATGGACAGGAAACTCTCTGCAAAAATCGCCTATTATATTAGAAATCAGCATTGGATGACAATTGACTATCGAATACGATATGTACTCTTGCTGTTCCAACACGTTTACTATCCCTTCCTTGCTGCTGTTGGTATCATTGGTAAGTTTATTTATCCAGCGAAATTTATCCATGAACTAGACGCAAGTGGTCTGTCTGATGAAAACAGGTCAAAGAGTTCAGACGTTTGTACTGACTGTACGCTGCAATTGAGGGCTTCAGCTGACTGGATGTCTGGTTTGCCATGCAGAGGTTCAATGCTAACATCTCTCGATGGCTCCATATTGCTCCCTCATCGTTTACATTCATCTCCTGCCAAAATGGATTTCAATATTGCTATAAAGCAAAGATCAAATCGCCTCTGCTGAAAGATGACTGTACTCAATTCATATGCATTGTTATCAATGTGATCTTTGCTGTATTTATTGATCAATGTTCCTCCAGGTGAACGTGAAGATGTTGTGTTTCATGTAGTTGCTGCCTTGCCCTTCCATGTGGAAGTTGTCTTGAAAGTTGAAGGTGTTCTCTGAGCATCTTAGTGAATTTTTGCTTTACACCCTGTTTATAGTACACATTGCAAATACTGAGCATCAGTGGTGAGAATAGATGTTTGCGTGTGTGGTGCCATTCCAGCGAGCTTGTTTTTTTTCCGGATGGAGTCGAGTGTCTTGAGTGTTGTTGGAGCTGCATCCATTCAGAAAAGTGAGAAGTATTCCATCACACTCTTGACTTCTACCTTCTCCATTGCTGGGCAAGCTGACGGGAGCATCAGAAGGTGAGTACTGCGCTGTAGGATTCCCAGGTTCTTTCAGCCACTGTATTCATAAGTCTAATGTCGGTCAGTGTGAATAATGATTGAGTTTAGACGAATACACCCATCGCTGAATGCAGTCAGTGTCTTCAAAATGTCAACAGGAATTCCCTCAAGCATGTGTCCTTCTTCCCATCCTATTGTGCAGGTTCCCTGAAGGTGTCCATTCTTTGCAGTCCACTTAGACGCCAGAGGAATTCCTCAGTGGAACAGAACATTCTCATGACAGTCCTCGCAACATGAGAAGAGACAAAATAGTGTCAGCTAAAACCACTGCCCGAAACGCGAGTGGCGACAGCAGTCCGAGTTTCTGAAGTAGCGTCACTGGATTTTAAAGGTTAATTTGTCATTCTTTCCAAAGACGCTGCTAGACCGGCTGAGTTTCTCCAGACATGAATGATTTCCTCTCAGAGTTCCAACCGTTCTTTCTTCTTTTTTTTGACTCTCTGAGTTTTCAATGTTGACAAGGGCTGACAAAGAGACATAAAACACATAAAAATAGGCGATGGGAGATATTCATTGACAAGGGAGACAACTCAAAGGCAATTTGGACTGGCAAAGGTAAAAAAAGAGAAGAGATGTTTGCAGATTTTGGGCTCCTGTCGAAAATGTGGACCCTCTACTGACAACTGTCAACATCACAAAACCTCGGAGATTTTAGATCTGAACTTGCTTCTCTGAATCGAATGCAAAGTCTGAGTCCGTTTGAATTGGTATGTATTAATGATTTGACATTATTCCCTCTAAACTCATTCCACATTTACATTTTTTTGTTTCTTTCCTGACCCCTCACCCCAATTCATTTTTGTTTTCGGTAAAATCAATTTGGTCACATATTCCCTTTCTCCATCTCTCTCCTCAATTCCACTCTGAAATTAAGTTTCCCGTTGGCGATTCTAAGCTCCAGTCTCTCCATGCAAACTTGAGTTTCGTAACTGTGGCATATCCGAACGCTCCCAAAGGTCACCAGATGTGAACTTCCCAATATTGCTTTCTCCACACAATCCTGTCAAGCATACCAGACGTTTGCAAATCAGTTTGTATGTAGTGTCACGTTCACCATAATATTGTAACAATATTATGATATGTCCCTCATAAGTATTAATAATCTGAATCTTGGTATGTGAGGAATAAAATTTCAAACGGTTTGTAGTTGATACAAATATTGATGGAAATGTAAATCATGAGGCTGGCAGCCAGAAACTCAAACTGAAATTGGCAATTGGTTCAGTTGGCTGGTCGTGTGCAAATATAGTTTAACAATTTATTAGATAAAGTTGAAGTGATGCGCTTATATTGAGAGAACTTTTAAAGACTATATAAAATCAGAGGTACACTTGTCAGGAGGGCGCAGGAGTAGAGGGATCTGCATGAACATATGCATATTCAATGAAGATGTAAGAAGAGAGGGAGAGAGCAATAAATAATGTATTCACTATCCATGATTTTATGAACAGAATCCCAGTGCAAGGTGGAAATTTTGAACTCGTACCAAACCTTTGTCATACCTCACATCCTGTATAGTGAACATTTGTGGGTGCCACATTAGTGAAAAAATGTGAATGCATTGGAGATAGATTGCAGAAGACATTTAAAGATATGTTTCAAAGAATTAGAAATTTCAGTGGTGAGGATCGAATGAAGAAACTGGTTCTGTTCTCCCGAAAGAGATGGAGTCTGAGAGGTAACCTAATAGATGTTTATGGAACCGTGGAGTGAGATGTGACAGAAGAGCTAGGGCGAAGGTGTTCCCGCTCCAAAAAGTCACAAGAACAAGAAGCGATTTTATTTAGATTAAGGTTAAAAAAAAGGAGCAACTATGAAATTAGTAGAAGATATTCTTCGCCCAGCGAGTCGTTAGGTTTTGGAGTGCACTGAGTGGAAACAGGTTACGTTGATCTATGGGAAAGCGAGATTTCATGGTTATTTAGTTGATATGGTGTATTAGATTAGATTACAGTGTGGAAACAGGCCCTTTGGGCCAACAAGTCCACAGCGACCCGCCGAAGCGCAACCCACACATACCTCTACACCTAACACTACGGGCAATTTAGCATGTCCAATTTACCTGACCTGCACATCTTTGGACTGTGGGAGGAAACCAGAGCACCCGGCGGAAACCCACGCAGACACAGGGAGAATGCGAAAACTCCACACAGTCAGTCGCCTGAGGCGGGAATTGAATTGAATTGCTAACCACTGCACCACCGTTCCGCCCGTGTGTGTGCAGAAATACAGGGGAGAAGGAAGAGTCTTGCTGGAGGGAAATGTAGAGCAGATGCAGTTTCGATGGACTAATTGTTTCTGTCGCCACCATGACACTTCCGGACAGTGAGTGATTCTGTTGCTACTTGAGTTATGATATTCTCTGCTCTCCCTTGTCACAAGTAACTCGTCATGAGTATGTTACATTTCACAAGGGTTCTTTGGATATTTTATTGCCTTCTATCAATTAATTAACATTCGAATGACCATGAAATGGAAGCACATATATGGCTTTTTATAATTCTACGTTGACAGACATATGATTGACAGTAAAATGGTGGTGATATGGGATATAGCAGCGTTGTTCAATTTGAAGAAAATACTTTTTGCCACGGTACGTTTGCAATCGGTGAGTAAATTTATTGTTAGTGAAGAGGAAACAGGTGACAATGTGTTCTTTTTTCGAAACAAAAAGAAATACCGATACATTATGCATTACAGTTTACAGCTTTGCAGTAGTTTTTTTTAACCATAAAAGGACATTCCTAAACTTTTGACTGGGGCACGACAAAGGAAAGAATGAAATAAAGCCAAATCAAATCTTAGCAAAAGTAAGTTAAAAGAAAGCCAAACTGTGAAAGGGATCCAGTTTATAGACTGATGTTGAACGCTTAAGTAAGTGGGCAAAAAGTTAGTGAAAGGATTATGATATGAAAAATAAGAGATTGCTCGTATTAGAACACAGAATAAAAGTACAGAGACTTTTTTTAAAATTGAGTGAAACTACAAAACTTTGGAACACAATATGTGAGCACTTGTGCATGAAACACAGAAAGCTAGCACAGGGAGGAGTAGGTAATCAGGAAGCTTGATAGAATGAGACAATATACCATCGATAGTAACAGGTGCGCTGCCAGAAGACTGCGGGTTGGTTAACATGTTGGCACTGTTTAAGAAGAGTGGTAAGGACAGGCAAGGGAACTCGGTGAAAGTGAGGAGTGCAAATGCTGAAGATCAGAATCAAGATTAGAGTGGTGCCTGAAAAGCGCAGCAGTTCAGGCAGCATCCCAGGTGCAGGGAAATCGACGTTTCGGGCAAACGCCCATTTGTTGATGAAGAGTTTTTGCCCGAAACGTCAATATTCTTGTTCCACGGATGCTGCCTGACCTGCTGTTATGTTCCAGTACCACTCAAATCAAGCAAGGCAACTATAGACAATTGAGACTGATATCGGTGATGAGCCAATCATTGGACGGAATCCAGAGGGACAGGATGTGCATGGATTTGGAAAGGCAACGAGTAATTAGGGATAGCCAATACGGCTTCGTGCGCGTGAAACCATGTCTCAAAAACTTGATTGAGGTTTTTAAAGAAGTAACAAAGAGGATTGATGACGACAGAATGGTGGATGCGATCTATGAGGACTTTGGCAAGGCGGTCGACAAGCTTCCCCATGGGAGGCTTGTTGGCAAGGTTAGATCTCATGGAATAAGGAGAGAGCTAGCCATATGAGTCCAGAACTGTCTCATAAGTAGATGGCTGAAGGTGGTGGTGTAGGAATGTCTTTCTGACTGGAAGCCTGTGACCAGTGGAGTGCCACAAGGACTGGTGCCAGGTCCTCTCTTTTCGTCATTTATGTACATGATTTGAAAGTGTGGACAAGAAGTAAAGTTAGTAAGTTTACAGATAACACCAAAATTGGAGGTGGAGTGGAGAGCGAACAAGCTTACTTCAGATAATAATGGGATCTTACTCAGATGGGCCAATGGGTTGAGAAATGGCAGATGGAGATACATTTGGATAAATCTGAGGTGCTGCATTTTGGGAAAGCAAGTCTAAGTCGGACTCATTCACTGGGCATGGATAGCTTAAATATACAGAGTCTCCTCCTGGGATGGATGAGTCTGGAAATAGTGGATGAACGTTTAGGGTGAGAGGGGCAAGATGTAAAGGGGACCAAAGGGACAACCTTTATCATACAGAGGGTGATGCATGTATGGAATGAGCTGCCAGAGGAAGTGGTAGAGGCTGGTACAATTGCAATATTTAAAAGGCTTCTGAATTGGGACATGAATAGGAAGGGTTTGAAGAGATATGGGTTGGGTGTTGGCAGATGGGACGAGATGAATTGAGACATCTAGTCAGCATAGCCGAGTTGGACAGCAATGTCAGTTTCCGTGTTGTACAGCTCTATGACGCTATGATTCTATCTCAAGTCTCTTATTTCAAGTATAGATTAGGCAAGTGTTAATGTTACTGCACGTCGTTACGTGAGATGTTGGCCAAATTGAGGACTGCAGACATTGGACCTCAGAGTCAAAAAGGGTGTTGCTCGACAAGTGCAGCAGAGCCGGCATTTCAGACATGAACCCTTCATTCTTGACGAAGTATTCATACCCAAAACGTCGATTTTCATGTCCCTTGGGTGTTTTTCCATCGCCACACTTCTCGATTTTCATGAGATCATATCTGGGCCAGTGCTTGAGGACATTATATCCGTTATTTCGTGGAAAGCATCGTGTCTTCACGATGGTAATCCCCGTTATGGAGGAAGTGCCATCTGAGCATAAACTAAACAGTTTAGGTCGCTACTTTCAGCAATGTCGAAGAAGGAGCGGTGATCTCATTTGAATAGAGAATTTTTAGTGGGTGGTAAACGTCAATGCTAAGAATATGTTTTGCATTCACGCAAGAATCTAAGACCAGAGAACATAGCCTTAGAAGACAATGAATACTATTTTAGACTCAGAAGATGAGGAATTTAATCTGTCAGAGAATTGCATGTCTTTGGAACTTCGTAGACAGCTGCCTGAGTAAAGTTCTTGTGTATATTTAAGGCTGAGCTGATTGATTCTAAGTTCACTCATGGTAAACATAAACCATCAGGGTTTCTTTTATTATTTAACCGATAGACTTTGGTAAATGAAGTAAACATTATTGCACAGCATGGACTCAGTTTGACTGAGGACCCAGAGCAATGGACCCGGATCCATATTGTCTTGACAAATGACGACACAGTCAAGGGCAATTAGGAAGAACAACAACTGCTCCCATTACCAGTGAGGCTGAAATCAGTGAAACGACAGCATTAAAAGTGAAATAAACAAAGCTACTGTGAATGTTTGGAGATCTGAAATAACATTCTCCAGTGCCTGAAAGTATTGGTAATTATTCTAACATGTCCCCCTTTCCCATATTCCTGAACATCACGTATATTTAGGTATGTCGTTATTCAAAGTGAGTTACAATCCCTCTATCTCTCTTCTCTGAGCGTGGTGATCAACATCATTGGCAATAGAGGTGCTGCCGTTACAGTTGCTGAGTTATAGAGAAAGGCGATTTACATTGTCAACTGCTTCTTTGTCAAAACGAACTGTTATTGTGGGATCCAGCAGTTATCTAAGGGCTCTCTCAGGCAGCAAGTGAAACTGAGGAGAGGGCGGCATTTTGAACACTGAATGGGTGCCCCATGTGTGGAAGGATTTGACTTGTTACTGTCATTGGAACGTAAAGGGATGTTCTATGGACGTTTTTCTCGTCTTTATGTTGGCAATTGCTGCGTTCACGCAGGGAGACCGGAGGGTCTGCTGACCCCATTCTGGATACTGCATTCACACTGTACCTGGATCCATGGCAAATAAGTGGAGCTGTGACTATACAGAAGGGAATCTCTTACACAGAGTGGAGCAGGCCACTGCACATTCACCTAGAGATTTCCATGAGCATTTTTCTAAGCTGGACAAATTCCAGGTGCAAAGTGTGAAACTAACTTCTTTCAAAAATGAAGTTGCCACAGCACTGTGTCTCGCTTTTCAGTAAAATTCTGCAGTCTCACATCAGGGGACAAGACACTCACCATGAAGTGAAATGGATTGATTCTGAAACTTTCCAGGCAGCAATGGTTGACATATCCATCATCTCCGAAATGCAGTCCTTGGACGTATTCATGAATTGACGGAAGTCATCTGCCCACTGAGACGAACACCTTCGTTCTATATACCCCGATGAAGGTACATAATCTAACTTCCCGAAATACTAGGGGACGGGGGACTGGTGAAAATGAGGAACTGCAGAAAATTAGAATTAATGATGAGCAAGTTTTTTTTTCAAAATCGCATTTAATTGAAGCTTGGTTATTTGCTGAATCTGATGACTACAAGTCAGAGTATTGAAGAGGTGACAATATAGCTGGTTAAAGAATTGCTGATTATTTTCCTAAGTCATGTAAGTGTGGAACATATAACATATGAATTAAAAATTGGAGAATAGATAGAATGAAGAGAGTAGTGTTTTTCTCTGGACAGAAGGCTTGTGGGTTATCAGAAGGACCAGTGTTTGGGCAGTAGATGTTCAGAAGATGTAAATATTATTAATATGTAAACAACAAATGTAATAAGTCTCATTTATATTTATTAAATGGCCAGAGGTCAGGAAGTGATGTTGTTGAAAAGGACCTGGGTGTCCTTGGTTATAAGTCACGAACAGAATTCATACCGGATAGTAAATTGTGAACTATGTGTGGTCCTCCATACAAAATGATTAAATTATCAGAGTAAATATATTTACCTCAATGGTAGTTTTCTGTTGAGACAGTAGTATTGCGTACAGACTGAGTCTGCTTGATAAATAATTATCTACATCAACTGAGACAGAGCAAAGTAGCTTCACAAGATGAAACCCTGGCACGATGTTGCCATGAAGACAGAATGCATTAACTATGTGTTCAATATGTAGCTCTGTGCGTCAATAAGAAGTTGAAACTTGATGGTTATGAAAGCACACTCATTATGTCTGAAGCAGCATTGATAACGTAAGAAATCCCATACTTTATCTAGGATGCTCGACTCCTGACAGTTTATGTGTTTGTGCAGAAACCTCATGTCAATTAACGGAATTCTGAAATCTGAACACATTAATGTGTAGTTACTATGTGATCTTACACTCAACGTTATATTGTTCACAATCCTGTCAACAGCCTGAATACCTTAATACTGAAACAGTCATACATTCCTCACTAGCTTCTGGCCTCCAGAGACAGCATGGGTCTGTTGTCTCAAAGATGGAGGACGCCTCTGAAAATAGCTTTAAAAAGGCTTCATTCCACAACCAAAAGAAATGCTAAAGTAACACAGAAGTACTACGAGTAGGAATGACATGAAGCAGTCCATCCATACAGTACCTGTTCCATTTATTTCTGATGATGACGCACCCCTCACACTTTCCTTTTCCTGTGTTAGTGACTTGAGAAGCTGCATGATATCTTCCTGGTCATTTGTAAGTGACTCCAGGTGTAAAATGGTCTCTTTCTGATCTCGTGTAAATGACCCGCGGGGCTAAACACACTCCTTGCCTTCCTGTGCAACAGGCAGAGGGGATGGCATTTGCTGTGTCTATTAAATTAGATTTTCTACAGTGTGGAAACAGGCCTTTCGGCCCACTAAGTCCACGCCAACCCTCTGAAGAGTAACCCACCTAAACCCCTTTCTCTCTGACAACTGCAACTGGCACAATATAGCATGGCTAATTCACCATGTGACCTGCATATCTTTGGACTGTGGGAGGAAACCGAGCACCCGGATGAACTCCACACAGACACGGAGAGAATGTGCAAACTCCAAACAGACAGGCACCCGAAACGAGAATCTATTCTGGTTCACTGGCGCTGTCAGGTAGCGGTGTTAACCACTGAACCACCCTTGCCAAACCGTTTCGATGCGCCGAGTAGGTACTGAATGAACTCTTCCATTTTCTGTGGAAAGGTGCAGCGTCTGGTAGGACTCTTACATGAATGTAACAGGTACTTTAACAATACGATAGTGAATACACTATGCGTTTTGTTGCACAACGATACAGACTGCTTTAGGAGCGGAGGAGTGATAAATTGACATGAACATTGTGTCACCTGTAGTGAACATCCCCACTTCTGATCAGTGAGGATGCAATGGACTGCATGGCCTACATTCACACTGCAGTGATTTCCCGATGACAAATTGAACATGTTTGGGCTGAGAGAACAACCCTGAGGATCTCCTGCAGTGATGATTGATGGGTATCTTCCCTTGTGCTGTGAATGACTCTAAAGAGTGGAGAGGCCACAATTAATTCTAATGAAGTGCAATTTTGCTCAGGCTCCTTGATACCATCCTTAGTTAAGTACTGCCTTGATGTTAGGACCATTCTTTCCGGTATCAGCCCATGTATTCACCTCAATTGGCAGGGTGGTCGCAATGAAGAGGAAGAACTAATATCACAAAGCCATACAGATGAAATGGTTAGTTGGACAGATCAGTGGCAAATGGAATGTAATCCTGATGAATTTGAGTTGATACACTTCGGAAGAATGTAGAACAAAGAACAATACAGGACAGAAAAGGCCTTTCAGTACTCAATATTGTGGCGAGCTGTGAACTGTTCTCAGCTCGTGCTCCTACACTATCACATCGTCATCCATATGGTTATCCAAGGATTGTTTAAATCTCCCGATTGTGGCTTAGTTAACTACATTGGTAGGTAGGATATTCAATACCTAAACCACTCCCGGAGTCAACAACCTGCCTCTGATACCTGGCTTCGATCAATCGCCCTTCAATTTGTAGATATGCCCCGCCGTACAAGCTGACGTCATCATCCAAGGAACGAGACTTAAACTGTCTTTCCTTTCTAATCCTCTGATCATGTCTCTTTCAAATCCCCTCTTAACCTTTGTCTTTCCAATGAAAACAGATCCAAGTCTGTCAGGTGTTCCTCATAAGACCTTCCCTCCAAACCAGACAACTTCATGGTAAATCTCCTCTGCACATTACACAATGCTTCCCCGTTCTTACCGAAATATGGTGACCAGAAATATTCCAAGTTCGACCGCTGCAGTGTTTTGTGTAGTTGCAATATGACATTTCGGCTCCAGAACTCAATCCCTCTACCAATGAAACCTAACACACCGTATACCTTCTTAACAGCACTCTCCACCTTTGAGGCAACTTTCAGGGATCTATGTACATGGACTCCAAAATTCCTCTGCACATCCACAGTACCAAGAATCTTTCCATTGACTCAGTACTCCGCCTTCCTGTTCTTCTTCCCAATGAGAATCACTTCATATTTAGCTGCATTGAACTCGATTTTCCACCTCTCAGCCAAGTTCTGCACTTTATCCAAGTCCCCCTGCAAACTGCAATATTCTTCCAAACCGTCCACTACACCGCCGACTTTAGTGACATCTGCAAATTTACTCATTCATTCACCTATGCCTGTGTCTAATTCATTTATAAAAGAATGACAAACAGCAGTTGTCCCATAACAGAACTTTGTGGCACACGACTAGTAACCAGACTCTAGGCTGAATATTTTCCATCAACCAGTACGGCCTGCCTTCTTTCAGAAAAGCCATTTTCTAATAGAAATTGCTAAATCACCCTCAATCGCACGCCTCAGCATTTTCTCCAACAGCCTACCATGTGAAACCTTATTAAAGTCTTGACTGAATTCCATGTATACCATGTTTTCCATGTTTCCTGAAGAAGGGCTCATGCCCGAAACGTCGATTCTCCTGCTCCTTGAATGCTGCCTGACCTGCTGCGCTTTTCAAGCAACACATTTCTTGGTCACCTTCTCAAAAAACCCAAGATGGAACGAGACAGCGGAGTACTCAATGAATGGAGCACACGAGGAAGCTCAGACGGTGCTTCCCCACAGAATGTGACTGGACATGTTCATAGCTTATTTATGAATCACACGTGACTGTAGGCACAGACTTTATTGATCGATACATAGATTGTCAGAGCTATACAGAACTTTGGCGAGGCCAGCTGTATCTAACACATGTTAAACATTTGGTTTAGGGAATCAACTGGAATATTTCGGAGTCTGCATACAGCATTACCCAATGTCGGATTGTGTGTGGGTGAGGAGCATTTAAAAAAAATCTAACGTGATTGAGACAAGTGGAGTGAATGGCCAAATATGTGGTAGATGGAAATCAATGGAGGTAGATGTGACATTGTGCACTTTGGGGGGAAGTAGAGTACGGCAGCCTAACAATTGAAAATGAATAGGGTGTAAAATGTTGATCTATAAAGGGACTGATGCTCCTTTTTTTGTTTCCATCTGTGTAGTCGCTCAGGTCCATTCAGGACAATGAGTTCTGAAGCGAAAAGTCAATAGTGGGAATGGCATTGGCATGCTGACCAGTGAACATACACGCACCAATTGAGTAGCTGTAACACTGAAAACGATCTGGATCTCCCTGTACACCAGCCACTGAAGTAAGTATTGCGGGAACAGAAAACAGTTTGGAAGATAAATGGTCTGCTGACTCTCATCTCAAGGAGATTTGAGTACAGGTGTAAGTAGCTGTATAGGCCCTCAGTGAGAGGAAATGTCGAACACTGTGCAGTACAGTGTGCAGTTTTCCTCTTTTTACCAAATGAACATGACATTGAGTTCGTGCAGTGAGGGATGACCAGTCTGATCTCTCGGATAAGAAGCATGTTGTGGTAACATGTTTGGGACAACTGGGCCTGTGTTCCATGGGGTTTTGGCAAGTGAGTGGAGATATCAGTGAAATATATAGAAGTCTGACAGGGCGAGACGGATTGGAAGCAGGAATGATAATTCGCCTGACTGGGACGACTAAAACATGGGGTGACAGTATTAAGAACAGGCAGGCCACTCTGCATTGAGATGAGAATAAATATCTGCACTCAGTCACTGGTGAACCTCGGCAATTCTCGCCCACATTAGGCTGTGGAAATCAAGACATTGAACGCCAGTAAGTATTTTTAGACACCAAAGCAATGTGGAGAGAGTAGGGTATCGATGTGGAAATAGACCGTCAGCCATTATTATGTTGCATTGGATGGAAAAGTCAACCGAGCCAATGGACAACTACAGTTCCTATTTTATATTTTTCCAAGGTCAATCAGATGAAGGGTTACGCACATTGTGGGTGACAAATGTATTCAGGAGATGTTCGGCCATGAACGAGAATGGGGAAGGCCTAATGTGTTGAACAGCCTACGCCTTTGCTGGTGTTTCTGAACAATCTGTGGGACAGCTCTGAAAACGTTGTCACAAGTTTTCAGATATTAGGAAGGATGTCACTGCGGAGTCGACAGGATTGTGTTTCCAATTCCCTTTTCCAATTCAGATGCAAGTGTCGTGTGTTCCATTCGGTTTTACCCTTTATGAATTTAGAGCTGTTTGATACAATTATGGGACTTGAATGGCCATTTCAGAGACCTTTGAAGAGTTTATCACATGTCTGTGAGTCTGGAGTCACTTTTAGGCCAGCGCAGGAAAGCACTGGAGATTTGGTTCCTGACATTACAGTGGGGAAACAAATTCGGAATGAAAAAAAGAAACATCATTTCTACTGGGATAACACATCTATCCTGGGATAGGCTAAGCAAAGACATGCCAAAGAATTCCTAGAAGCCTGGCACTCCAACCCCAACGCCATAAACAAACACATAGATCGAGATACCATCTATCAAACCCTCAGAAAACTAACAAGAAATGACATCACCACAAACCCCAGGAGCACCATCCAGGAGAAAGATATAAATAGAAAGCAGGAGACAACAGCTTCGGTTCACTTGGAGGACGCCTCTGATGATGTTACCTAACCAGGTAATGAAACGTCTGGATACCAAACCTACAGCTCAGCGAGCAAACATACCCCGTATGTCTGTATAATTCTTTTGTACTGCAATAACATAATGTCCCAATTCCTATACTCAATGCTCTGTCCGATTAGGTAAGAATTTCGAACGCCTTATTCACTTCCCGATCTAGTTGCCAGTCCACTTTCAAGCAACTTTCTAATTCCACCCCGGGTGTCTCTGCTCGACAACACTCCCTAGGGTCCTACCGTTAACTATTAAATTCTGTCTTATTTGTCCATCAAAATGCAACACCTCGTATTTATCTGCATAAAGCTCCATCTGCCATTACGTGGCCCACTGATCCAGTTGATCAAGATCTCATTGTCATTTGAAATGAACCTCTCACCTTCCACTCCAACACAAATTTTGTTTTGTCTACAAACGTACGATCCATGGTACGTATATTCTCATCCAAATCATCTATGAAGAGAACAAACAGCAGCTGCTTGGTCCTGTGGCACACTGCCGGTCACAGGTTATCAGTTAGGACAACAAATCTCTCCAACCACAGTCTGTCGCCTGCAGTCAAACTATTTTTTTAATCGAAATGTCTAGCTCTCCCTGATCCCCTGTGATCTAACCTTATTAAGCAGACTACCATGCAGAACTTTCTTGGCCTCACTAACGTCCACATTGACAATGTATGCTGCTTTTCATGAAGATTTTCAAACAAGTTTGCGAGGCACGTTTTTTCATACACAAAGCCGTGGCAACTCCAAAATCAGCCCCTGCCGTTCCGAATGCACGTCAATCCTGTCTCTGAGAAACTGTCCCAAACACTTTCGCACGCCTGACATCAAGCTCACCGCTCTGTAGTTCCCTGCCTTTTCCTTGCAGCCGTTTTAAATTTAGTATTCCAAAATTAACTGTCTTCGAACCCTTCATCACGTCACCAATGGTTCTCAATGGTACAAATAAAATCTGAAAGAACTGCAAATATTTCTTCAGAAACAAAACAACATTTATATGGAAAAATTAAGCTGGTCTAGCAACATCTGTTCAGAGAATACGGAGTTAATGCTTCGGGTCCATGACCCTTCTTCACAACTCTGAGTATAATATGAATATCTCCGCTAGGGTCTCCACAATTTCTTCCCCAGCTTCCCACAATGACCTGGGATACACCTGAACAGCTCCCGGGTATTTTTCTACGGTTATGCATTTTAAGACCTTTAGCATTTCCTCTTCTGTAATTTGGTCTCGTTTCAAAACATCACTGCATGGATTTATTTCCCTGAGTTGCATCACTTCCATGTTTTTTTCTTCATAGTAAATACTTATGTGGGATATATTTGGGTATGATCTCACACATCGAACAGGACCAGGCTGTATGGCATAGGTGTCTGGGAAGTTGCGTCCTTATGAGGAATGAGAACCCAGCATGGCTAAGCGCTTACGCACTGTGTTGTTGAACTGAGAATTGTCGTTCTATATTTCCACTGTTAAGTGAAGGGTTGCAATATTTTACATTTTAACTTTGATACATTTACTTTTCCATGTTTCACTAAGATTCCGTAGCTGGATGAGTTTACATTTTTATGTTAGATTGCGTCACATGTCGTGACTTGTAAACTTTTCACTGTTCTCATGTGAGTACATGTGACAATAAACGTTATAAATCTAATTCATCTCCTGTAGAAACACACATCGGTAGCTGTTTGACTTTTAAACAGCCATATTCTCTCCTTAGTTTCTCTTTTGTGCTTAATGTACTTGAAGGATATCAGCCCTTTTTGTCCGTCTGATTTCCGCTGTCAGTGTACTCTAACACCTTGGATGCTCAAGGGATTCCTTTGATCCACGCTTCCTACACCCGACACATGCCTCCTTCTCTTTTCCTTGACAAAAGCACAATATCCCCTGTAATGAGCTATACACTACTCCTGCGAGCATTCCTCTTCACACTAACAGGAACACGTTGTCCCTGGACTTTAATGATCTCGGTTTTGAAAGATTCCCACTACCTGCAAACAGTTTCGCTCTGATCATGTTTTGTATTTTCCTGCCGAACACCATCAGAATTGCCCCTAATTATAAAGTTAACTTGTGGACAATATCTACCATTTCCAGGAACTATTAGCAAACTAAGGGAATGACAATCACTCGTTCCAAAATGATATGAGTTTATCAGCTCCATGACATACACTGCCTTATTTTCCAAGAGGAAATAAATTTGAGTCCCAGTCGTCAACCAACCACAACAAACTACCACATGTGCACTGAGAGCAATGGGCCCCCGGGTACATCGGGGAGCAGACCTTCAGGGAGATGAAGCAACAGTTCTGATATCTGAGAGTATCAGAGTGAACCCTCCAGTACACACTGTATTATTAAGTCCTGTGATCTCTCTCTGTTTATACAACGTTTTATCTGCCTGAAACATTCAGAGATTCATGGTTACCTACGTTCTATTCCAGCTGTCAAATTGTTGTCCATTGATTATACAATTAGAGATTTTCTATCTGGTCTTGATAACTTCACTTCCTGTCTCACTTTGTGTCGTTTCAAATTTACTAAGAACACGTTTGTTGCATTTATGCAAACCTTGATATTGTTTGCAAATAGTTGAAGCCCCAGCACTGGTCACTGTATCACTGCAGTTGTTAATGTGTGGTAAACTGAAAAAGACTGATTTAAACTGAATCTATCTTCGCACCTGCCTTACTAATCAGTCCACGACGTATTTCTATGTGGCTGTTTTGAAAGGATGAATGTTTCCTTTCATTTCCCGTTTAACAGGCATGAGAGATTAAAAGATCTGTTCACGTTGCTGAGTAACTCCCTCGAATGACTGAATGGACTCATTCTATCCCTGCTAAAAACTCTTGATGGTCTGAATAGCTTGATTAAGTTTAGGTGTAGTTGTGAATGGTGATGAATATATTGGAACCATCAGTGAACATTCCACTTCTGACTTTATGATGGACGGAAGGCCATTGATGCCGCAGCTATCGACATCCCGCAGTGCCTCGTGAATGCCCAAGTTCCATTTTCTCCGTCCATTACAAGTATGTCCTTCTTCACATGAAGTAGTGCCAAATAATATATGGGCAGTATCTTGAATATGAGACTGAGACGTTCCCGCGGTCAGGAATGTGTGCTTCCCAATCCTACACATACTGTTGGGGCACATCCATGTGTGACAAGTTTTTTTTGTTAGAATGATTCACTCTTTTTGTTTCGCGCATCACTTCACAAAGTCTTGCTCCTGTATATTTGTCGCCTCGCTTTGCTTAGTCTTTGGTGGACCTGCGGAGACACTCTTGATGAGGGCCATTATAGTCCCACACTCAGAGTACATCCTGTGTCTTTGTCTGCCTCAGTGCTTCAGCCGATTGTTTTCAACGTCATGGAGAACTGAGTTGTCAACGAGGGCTGTAGATGTACATCATCTGGCGATGTCCTTGACCAAATTTGACCTCTCACCATGAGATTCCCCTGATTCTGAAGTCACTGTTGAGTAATTCCAGGGTAACTACTTTCCTAAATGTATTCCACAGTGTCGGGTGTTAGGATATACACAGGTGTGGTGATGGGGCTTTATGAACATTATCCATCAATGCTCATTCTGTGAATATGACGATGGAACAGCACAGTAGGTCAGGCGGCATCCAAGGAGCAGTAGAATTGACGTTTTGGGTATTAGCTTTTTAATTAGGATTCTTGCTTGTGGGCCATGGTGCTCGTGTGAAAAATGGGAGGGAGTGGTGTTGGTGAGAAGGTAGCTGTGAATACGATAGGTGATGGATGTGGGACCGTTGATGATAAGTCGGAGAAAACGGTGGAGCAGATAGATAGGAAAGGTGATCGACAAGTTAGGATGGTGGTGCCGATCTGTAGGGTTTGACCTAGGATAAATCCAGGGGGACGTGAAATTAAGAATCTGTTGAAATCCACATTGAACGCATGTGGTTGCAGGGTTGCAAGGCAGTTCTTCGTCCTGGCGTCGGGTGGTCAGGGGTTGGTGATTGGAGGAGGTCCAGGACCTCAATGTTTTGCTGGAGTGGGAGGGAGAGTTAATGTGTTCAGCCTCGGGACGATGGAGTTAGTTAGTGCGGGTGTCCCAGAGATATTCACTGAAATGATCCAGAAGTTAGCATCCTGTTTCCCGAATGTACAGGAGACCACTTTGGGTGCAACTTATATAGTGAATGCGATTTGCTGAAGTACAGGTAAATTTCTGTCCGATGTAGAAGGACCCTTTGTGGTCTTGGACAGAGGTGAGGGAAGAAGTGTTGGCGCAGGCTTTGCAATTCTTGCCTTGGCTGGGGAATGGTGTCATGAATGGGGTGTGGACTGGTGGATGAGCGTGGATCTGGCAAGGGAGTCACGGAGGGAATGTTCTCTCGGGAACACTTATAGCTGTAGGGAGAAAATATATCTCTGACTGTGTGGTTTGTAGGTGGTGAATGTGGCTGAGAATGAAGAGAAGTATCTACTGGTTGGTGGGCTGCAAGGTGTAGACTGTAGGTTCCGTCCTTGTTGCGTTTGGAGCGGTGGTGTTCAAGTGGGAAGGTATGGGAGATGAAAGAGATGCGCTGGATGGCATCGTCGACTACGTGGGAAGGGCATTAGTGGTCAAGGAAGAAGGAGGTCATTTGTCATTTTTATGAGATGGAATTAGTCAACTTGGGAGTATGTGGGGAGGTGGCAGAGTAATTGGGAATAAGGGATGGCGTTTATCCCGGAGAAAGTATGGAAGGAGCTGTAGTCCAGGTAGCTCTGGGAATCTGTCGTTTTGCAGTAGATGTCCGTGGTTAGTCAGTGACCAGAGATGAAGATGGAGAGGTCCATGAAGGGGAGTGAGGTGTGTGAGATGGTCCAGGTGACCTTAAGGTCAGGGTAGAATCGTTTACGAAATTGAAGAACTGTTGATCCTCCTGGTGGAAGCTTGAGGCGGCACCGATTTAGTTATTGATGCAGCAGAGGGAAAGGTGCGGAGTAGTGACAGTGTAGCAACTGAAGATTTCACGGAATATTCTCTACCCAACATTTATAAATGACATTGCACATTCTCTACTCCACATGGCTTGTACATTCTGTACTCTACATTCTATAAATGATATTCCCAGGAACATTCTATATCCAACATACTAGAACTGACATGACTCAGAACATTCTCTTCCCGACCTTCCATAAATGAAATGCTCTGGACCATTCTGTACCCAACATTCTCTAATACATATAATCCCAGATCATTCTGTACTGTATATTCAATAGTTGAAAACTGTGGTGCTAGAAAAGCGCAGCAGGCCAGGTAGCATCCGAGGAGCAGGAAATATCTACGTTTCAGGCATAAGCCCTTTTTCAGGCTTATGTCCGAAACGTCGATTCTCCTGCACCTCGGATGCTGCCTGGCCTGCTGCGCTTTTCCAACATCACACTTTTCAACTCTGGTCACCAGCATCTGCAGTACTCACTTTCTCGCCATATATTCTATAACCGATATTCTCTGGAACATTCCATCTCAGACATTATTTGTGAACGGCCAAGCATCAGTGAATTGAACAAAAGATAAGTTCCAGAGGGAGGAGATCCTGTTCCAGAGAGAAGGAGACACATTTCCAAAGTCATCCCAGGCAGTTAAAGACGTGAATACGTTTTCATTGCTTTTCCATTTTTTCACTTTGATCAACTACAATTTCGACTAAAAGACTGAAATTTCCAACCTCCGTTTGTCTTCAAGGAACTGAAACAGAATCCTTGAGGACAGCAGCGTTTTCAACCTCTGTATTAGGATCTCGAACCAGTGACTTGTTTCTACTCTGGAGTGATCTAGTGTGTGAGAATATTCTGGAAACCATCTGTTCATATGGATGTGCCTCTATGTTTTGGGGACGGAGGGTTTAATGTGTTCTATGACACATTTTCATCCATAATTCAGACCATCCCGTTTGTTATTTCAGCTCCAATTATTTCAGTTAATCTCTGAATACAGTGACACATTGGAAATATCTCACTGCTTTTTCAATCAAACTGGTGACGTTGCCTCCAGGCAAATGGTTAATGTATGTGTTTCTCTTCCTCACAGTGAACATAGCGACGATCTATGTCTTGTCATATAAAGATTGTGGATTGTCTCCGTGTGTCAGACGTTACTTGGGGTCGATGGCAGCGGCGGATCTACTGGTCATTATCCTCGACCTGATACTGAGACACATTCCCATTGCTTATCGGACAAAGTTTTATTTCCTGTACTCCATCCCTGTGTGTAATATCCATGCTGTCCTGCTTTATGCAGCCACTGACTGTTCTGTCTGGTTCACTGTCTCTTTCACCTTTGATCGGTTTGTGGCCATTTGTTGCCAGAAGCTGAAAATTAAATATTGCCGTGAGAAAACGGCAGCTGTGGTTCTGGGAGCAGTGACCGTGCTGAGCAGCTTAAAGAACATTTTCTGGTATTTTTTGCTCACCGCTCGGTATCGCCTGGGAAATGACCCCTGGTTTTGTGTGGCAATAGACGATGCTTATTCCTCCCGTTTCTGGATCACAAATGAGTTCCTTCACCAAATTCTAACCCCAGCTCTCCCATTTGTCCTGATTCTGTTGCTCAATGTGTTCACTGTCAGACACATTTTATTCACCAGCAGAGCCCGCAAGAGACTCCGGGCTCACACCAATGGGGACGCTCAGTCGGACACTGAGATGAAAAACCGAAAAATTTCCATCATTTTACTGTTCGTGATCTCGGCCAATTTCATCCTGTTATGGTCAACGTTAATGATGCATTCTATCTGGAACAGAATGTATTGGATTATGGATATTCTTGTGATTCCCCATTCTTTCGTTCAGGAATTGGGCTTCATGCTGCAGCTCCTCAGTTGCTGCACAAACACCGTGATTTATGTCGTGACCCAGACTAAGTTCAGACAGCAGCTGAAGAATGTACTGACATATCCCTTCACCCAAATTAACCAATCAAATAAATTCACTTATTAATCAATCCATCGGGATTTTCTGACTTCAGTTCAGTGTTTCCGAGTTGGGACAGCTTGTCATTATGGTAACAGACTGAGGGTAGTGTCGGTTTCTCCATCCGTATTCCACAGGCTGGTTACAGAGACACGGGGACTCATTTCAATGTTTCTCACATCTCAGTGGCCAGTGAGAAAAGGCACCGTTGCACCTACTGTATCAATCACTTCAGTTTGTAAACAATAAAAATGTTCATCACAAAGTGACGAGCAGCAGAGCGAATGATGTTATTGTTTGTCGTTGTGTTGAGGAAGCTGAGCTGGAGAGAGACAGACTCAGGTCCAAGTCCTGGTCCTCAGGGAAGCGGAGAGCACTGAAGCATGAGCTCAGGAGATGGGTGTAACTCCCTCTGGCCTTGCTTTCACATCTAGGTTGCCCCCATTCCGACCTGGCCATCGGCAAAGATCATCTCTCGACCGCGTTCCCTCCACATCCACTCAATCGCATCCTTCTCTTTCTCTCTCACTTCAAACCCTCACTCTCACTCCTTCTCCTCACCCCCTCTCTTGAACGCACTCCCTATTTCCTCTCCCCATCTTTCATCTCATTTCTCTCTTTCTCCTCAATCTCTCTCTTCCTCTGCCCCTCTCCTTTTCAGTCTCTTTTGCCCCCAACTCTCTCTGTTTCTCACGCCGTCGCTCCACCTGCCTCAACTCCTCTCTCTCTCCATCTCTTTCTCTCTCACTCTCCTGCTATCTCTGTCTACCTCCCGCCGATCCATCTCTCTCCCATTTTCTCCCTCCTTCCAACCCCGATATCCGTCTAATCTGTCTACCATCCCCCAAAAGCGCCAGAGCCACTCCAACCCTCCCGCATCTCTGTGGCAGAGGGAGAGGGAAGGAGCAGCGAGAGAGTGTGTGTGACATAGAGAGAGAGGAAGCGAAGTTCTGTCAGATTGAAAGGGAGGAGGGAGACAGAGAGTAGGGGAAAGAGAGAGAGGGAGTGGGTTATAGAGAGAAAGAGAGAGAGAGATGGTGGGGTCGAGAAAGTTGGTGGTGTAGAGAGAGACAGTGGGAAGGGGTAAAGAGAGAGGTGGAGATAGGAGTAGAGTGAGGGGGAGACAGAGAGAATGGGAGCAGGGTAGAATGAGAAATCGACGGAGAAAGACAGTGAGGGAGACATAGAGGTCGTGGGATAGAGAGAGAAAGAGAGAGAGTTCGAGTAGTAGAGAGAGTGGAAGGGCGTAGATAGAGACAGAGTGCGAGGCGGGAGAAGAGAAAGTGTGATAGGGAAGCAGATAGAAAGAGAGGGATGTGGAGAGGGGGAGGAAGGGGCTAGACGGGAATAGGTTACAGAGGTGGAGTTGGAGGGCCGAAGAGAGAGTGGGAAGGTGGAGAGAGCGAGAGGGTGGGAGGTGGTGGAGAGACTGGGAGGGGTTAGAGAAATACAGATTGTGAGAAGGGCAGAGAGATAATTGGAGGAGGGAAGAGAGAATGGGATGGGGTAGAGAAAGAGAGATAGTGGGAATAGGAAATGTTTGGGCGGAGAGAGAGTCGAGGGTATAGAGACAGACGGTTGAGAGTGTGGGAAGGGAGAGAGAGAGGTAGGTTTGAGCGAGTGCGAGTAGCAGGTGGCAAAGAGAGAGTGGGCGGGCTACAGCGATTAAGAGTGGGAGGGTGAAGAGACAGAGATTTGTGGGGAAGCGAGAGGGCAGGAGCGTGTAGAGAGAGTGGACGTGGGGGGAGAGAGAGAGGCGAGTTTACAGAGAGAGTGACAATTGGAGTGGGGAGACCGTGACACAGTGGGAGTGGGGAGAGAGACAGAGGGAGGGTGTAGAGAGAGGCAGAGTGGGAGCGGGTGGAGAGAGAGAGTGGCAAAAGGGCAGAGAGAGTGGGACGGGTCCAGCAAGAGAGATGGGGAGAGTGGGTGATGTTTGCAGTGAGAGAGGGAGGTGCAAAGAGAGTCGGGTATAGAGAGAGACGATAGGGAGAGATTGGGAGGGTGTAGAGAGAGAGAGAGTGGGAGCTCGTCGAGAGAGCGTGTGATTGGGTTAAATAGACAAAATGTGGGAGAGGTTAAAGAGTGAAAGAGGGTGGGAGAGGAAGACAGAGACAGAGACAGAGGAAGAGGGGTCTTAGAGAGAGAGGACGAGACAGCGTGGGAAGGGAGTGTATCAGTTTTTACCGGGGATTCCTGGGGAGCCTATCAATATTTACAGAGTGGTTCTTGGAAGTGTGCTTATATTTACAGGGATGTTCCGACGAGTGCGTTGGTGTATACAGGGTGTCCCGGTGAGTGTATTTATATTTACAGTGGTGTCTTCGGGAGTGTGCCAGTATTTCAAGCGACGTCCCGGGGAGTGTGTCCTTATTTACAAGGGAGTCCTGGAGGGTGTCAGTGTTTATGTGGGGTCCCGGGAGCGTGATGGCATGGATGGAGTGGGTCCCTGGGAGTGTATTGGTATTTACAGCGGGTTCCTGAGAAGAGTGTATGTTTTTGCAGTTGCTCCCAGGGAGTGTGTCTTCTCGCGAGTGTGTCAGTTTTTATGGGGGTGGGGGAGTCTCCGGTAGAGTATAGGCATTGGCAAGGGAATGTCAGGCACTGTGTTATTACTTGCAGGGGTCTACGAGGAGAGTGTCGGTGTTTATAGGGGGATCTTGTGGAGACTCTAAGCATTTACAGTGTGGGTAAGGGGGACAGCATCGGTATTTATGTGGATGGTCTAGGGTAGAGCGCCAGTATTTTCAGTGTGTTCCCAAGGAGATTGTCGGTATTTCCATGGTGGTAATTATTCACAGGGAATTTCCATGGGTGCTTTCAGCATTTGCAGGGGATCCTGGGAAGTGGAAAGTATTTATAGTGGAGCTCCAGCGCAATGTGACTGTATTTATAGGTTTTCCCGGGGAGAATGTCAGTATTTAGAGGGGGTCCCAGTGTGTCAGTATTGGGAGGCATGGTGGCTCAGTGGTTAGCACTGCTGCCAACAGGACCAGGGTTGTTTATTTTTAATCACGCCTGTCTGTGTGGAGTTTGCACATTCTCCCTGTGTCTGCATGAGCGTCCTCCGGGTGCTTCGGTTTCACCCCATAATTCAAAGATATGCAGGTCAGGTGAATTGGCCATGCTGAATTACCCACAGTGTTATGTGCGTTCGTCAGGTGTGAATATCGGGTAGGGGAATGGGTTTGAATGGGTTTCTCTTTGAAGGAGTGGTGTGGATTTAATGGGGTGAAAGGCCTGTTTCCACACTGTGGAAAATGTAATCTAACATTTCTAGGGGAGTCCTGTGGAGTGTGTCGGTACTTACAGGGGTGTCCCAGGGGGAGTGTCTGCATTTACGGAGAGGGTCCCGGAGAGTGTGTCATTATTAACAGGGGGATACCAGGGAGTGTGTAAATACTTACAGGGAGGTCCCGGGGAAAGTGTTGATATAGACAGTGTGTCCTGGGGAATATGTTGGTATTTACCGGGTGTCCCTGGGAATGAGTCAGCATTTACAGGGCGGTTCCATGCAGTGTGCTTGTATTTATAGTGGGGTCCCGGGGAGTGTGCCAGTATTTCAAGTGGGTCCTGGGGAGTGTGTTTTTATTTATGTGAGGGTTCTGGAGAGTGTGTCTTTGTTAACAGGGGGGTCCTGGAGAGTGTGTCGATATATATAGGGTGTCCCGGGGAGTGTCTTGGTATTCACAAGAGGTTGCAGACTTTGTCAATATTTACAGATGGGGTCCCAGGGAGTGTGTTGGTATTATCAGGGAGACCTGGGGAGTCTGTCGGCATTTCCAGGGGCGTCAAGTGGAGCATGTCAGTATTTACGTGGGGGTGCCGGAAGCGCGTCAGTATTGACACGCTGGACCTGGGAATTGTGTTGGTATTAACAGCGAGGTGTCCCTGGGAGAATGTCAGTCTTTAAAGAGGGAACCCGGGTCGAGTGTCAGTATTTACAGATGGGGTCCCAGGCAGTGTGTCGTTATTTACATGGGCGTCCCTGGGAGTGTGCCAGGATTCACAAGTTTGTCCCGGCAAATGTGTCAGTATTTAGAAGGGGTGTCCCTGGGGTTGAGTCGGTATTTACAGGGTTTGCGTCCTGAGATAGTGTCGCTGCTTGCAGTGGGATCCCGTGGAGAATGCCTGTATTTATTGAGCCGTGAGCAGGTCCCAGGCAGTGTATCGTTATTTACAGGGGGATCTCGGGGAGATTGCCAGGATTCACAGGAGGCTCCTGGGAAGTGTGTCAATATTTACAGGTGGTGTTCTTGGGACTGTGTCAGTACTTACAGGGGATACCGGTGACGATGTCCTTATTTGCAAAGGGGGGGGGGCTGTGCTGTGTTTTGATATTTTCAGGGGTATCCCAGAGAGAGTGTCGGTAATTACACACAGCATCCCGGGTAGTCTGCTATTATTTGCAGGGGATACCAGGGAGCATGTCTGTATTGACAGGTATTTCCCAACTTCAGTGTACTTAAAGTTGGCGAATCTACTACCATTGCAGGCAAAGCATCCCATACCCTTACTACTCTCTGAGTAAAGAAACGACTTCTGACATCTGTTTTATATCTATCACCCCTCAATTCAAATCTTGCCCCCTCGTGCTCGCCGTCACCATACTTGTAAAAGACTCTCCCTATCCTCCCGATCTAACCTTCTCATTATCTTTAATGTCTCTATTAAGTCACCTCTCAACCTACTTTTCTCCAATGAAAACAGCCTCAAGTCCCTCAGCCTTTCCTCGTAAGACCTTCCCTCCATAACAGGCAACTTCCAAGTAAATCTCCTCTGCACCCTTTTCGAAGCTTCTACATCGTTACTATAATGCTGTGACCACAAGTGTACGCAATACTCCAAGTGCGGCCGCACCAGAGTTGTGTACAGCTGTAGCATAACCTCATGGCTCCGGAGCTCGATTCCTCTATTAATGAAAGCAAAAACACTGTATGCCTTCTTAACAACCCTGTCAACTTAGGTGGCACCTTTCAAGGACCTGTGTACCTGGAAACCTAGGTCTCTCTGCTCATCTACACTACCAAAAATCTTACCATTAGCTCAGAATTTCGCATTCCAGTTACTCCAAACAAAGTGAATTACCTCACACTTGTCCGCATTAAACTCCATTTGCCAACTCTCAGCCCAGTTCTGCTGCTTATCTATGTCTCTCTGTAACCTACAACATTCTTCGTCACTGTCCACAACTCCACCGACCTTAGTGTCGTTTGCAATTTTACGAACCCACCCTTCTATGCTGTCATCCAAGTCGTTTATAAAAATGACGAGCAGCAGTGGACTCAACACCGACGCTTGCTGTACACCATTCGTAACTAGTCTCCATGGTGAATAATCCCCATCGACCACCACCCTCTGTCTTCTTTCAGCAAGCCAATAACTAATCCAAACTGCTATATCTCCCACAATCCCATTTCTCTATATTTTGTACAATAGCCTACGGTGAGGAATTTTACCGAATGAATTGCTGAAACCATATACACCACATCAACTGGTTAATCTCATCTATCTGTTTGGTCACCTTATCAAAGAATTCAATAAGGTTTGTCAGGCACGACCTACCCCGAATGAAATTATTCTTTTCTGGATGATTATAAATCCTATTTCTTGTAACCTTTTACAACACTTTACCAACAACTGAAGTAAGGTTCACTGGTCTATAATTACCAGGGTTGTCTCTACTCCCCTTCTTGAACAGGGGAACCAAATTTGCTATCCTCCAGTCTTCTGGCACTATTCCTGTAGACAATGACGATTTAAAGATACATGTCAAAGACTCAACAACCTCCTCCCTGGCTTCCCAGAAGATCCTTGGATAAATCCCAACCGGTCCAGGGGACTTCTCTATTTTCACACTCCGCAGGATTTCTAATACCTCTTCCTTGTGAACCTCAATCTGACCTAGCATAATAGCCAGTATCTCAGTATTCTCCTCGACAACATTGTCGTTTTCTAGAGTGAATACTGTCGAAAAATATTCATGTAGCGCTTCCCCTATCTCCTCTGACTCCACACACAACTTCCCACTACTCTCATTGATTGGCCCTAATCTTACTCTCGTCGTTTTTTATTCCCCAAATACCTATAGAAAACCTTCGGGTTTACCGTCATCCTGTCCGCAAACAACTTCTCATGTTTCCTCCTGGCTCTTCTGAGCTCTCTCTTTCGCGATTCAGTTCTCGAAAAGCAGGAGTTTGTTCCTAGCTTTAAAAAAATCCATGCCTAACATTGAAGAGATTCTGGCACAAATCAATAAGGAAGCCAATTTGTGATCTAAAGTTTGGCCCACCTTGCTAAGAAGCAATTTTGTAAAACAACCTGACATGGGAGCTGTGCAAGGTTACCTTATGAGCTCTCCAATTAGCTCAGACTGGTACCTCTTTATGACAGGAGTTTATTGCGTGAGCAGGCGCCTAACCCGGCTGGGTATGTTGGTGTCACCTGATGAATGGCTGAGGCCCTGTAGGAGTGATTAATCAAGCACACACAGACCGGCCAATTAACGTTCCTTCCTTATGAATTATTGTATTTCTCTGTTATCTGTCTAAATGAAGCCACTTTGTATCAGTACATCAGAGTAGCCTGCTGGGGCACTTAGTTGCACTCACCATGCATGATGGATCGTGGCCGTTTCGAGTTTTTCTGTCGCTCGTCGACACATAAAAAAAAAAACCCTATCCAGCGAAACCACAGCCGGATGATGTTAAGGGAATGGTGCACTAAAAAAATAAATCATGGAAAGACATAATTCACCAAGGACAGGGATGAGTTGGGTTATTCAACCTTTCAATATAGTTTATCACTCATCACCTGCTGTGTTGAGCGTGGAAATTTTAATTTTATCACCAATATTACCCACAACCGTTTAAACGTGAAATTAAAATACAAACTTTATTTACTAAAATTCTAAAATCTAAAACCTCTAAAATTAATTAAAATATTTGAAACTAATCTAAAAATCTATAAAAAGATATCAAAAATTATTAAATTATGTCGTTTGGAGAGGTTTAAGAGTCCATAAAAGTTCTTAGCAACTCAAGAGTTAATGATAAAACCAGGTTCGTAATATTCTGGGCAAAAGATTTAAACTTCAATATCCCGAGGTCCTTCATTAACTCTCCATTCTTCTCCAACCATTTCCCTCGGGAGCCCAACACGAATCCATAGAAGGATATGTTTCCTCTTCCTGTGAGGTCCATAATCCCTTCTTTCAGATGTTTATATTTGTTTGCCTTCTCCTCCCAAACTGCTTCTAAGGAATTGATTTGGAGATCTGACTTAATTGTTACATCCGCTACTATTATTCGGTTATCCTTTTAAAATATTAAATCCAGGATCCAAAGTTTCCCTTCTTTATCCTTGATTCTAGGTTCGATAAAGCTTGTCCACCCATTCTTTCTAACAAATTTAACAAGTTCCTCGGCCACTCTATTATGCCTTTTGATACGCATATTTTTAACAAAGGGGCACCATCCCGAGATATGTGCCAGAGTTTCCGAGGTTTCATTACACCTTCCACAGGCTTTGATATTGAAAGGTCTTCCATACGACAAGGACGCCCTTGTCGGAAACAGGTTGGTCCTTAATAGGATCGAGTTGGTTACTTGCGAAGATTTCATAAATTGAATATTCCTACGCCAGTTGTTCGATATACTATCGTTCTTGAAGTAGTGAATACCTGACCCCTGGCAGGGGAGAGCCAACCATTTATCAATCTCCTTGGATCTCCACTTCGCATAATTGGTATTGCTAAGTTCATCAATATCTTCATCACTTTCTTCATTGATAGCGTTGACTTCTGCCAATTGCCTGTTAACGTTTGGATTCCAAACCAATTCCAACGACTTCAATTTACTTAGTTTCTTCATTCTCTCCATAATACTCTCGCCCTCGAACTGAAACGAGGCATGCACAATTTCTTCCGAGGACTTATGGAGAGTCCCGTACTTCCTTATGATCGATATCGGAATAAAAGTAGCCAACCTGGTTATTGCCAAGCCACCATCACGATTTTTGGCATATAAAATGCCATCCGTGATGGATTGTGGAAGATGTAAAACTTCCTTAATCGCGTTTTTAATTATATTATCCAATTTGTTTAAATAGTTCACAGAGGACTCTGATAAAAATAAATAATTGTATAATCTGGGAATAAAATATGGTTTTAAAATTTCTAATTTCTGTATTGGTTTAAGGGGTGATCTTTTTAGGTTATTTATCCAGCCTTCTAATTTAACCTCCCAGTCAGCTAGGGCTGTACCAACCCATGGGTCTACCTTTGCTCCTAAGTACTAATCTGTCTGACCCGGTTCAACAAATTGAATAGCTCCATCGTTAAATTTCCAATTATCTTTATCATTAAAAATTATTGTTTTGTTTTTGACGGTAAGATAAAACCCTTTAGTCTTCCTAACATTGATCTCCATTCCCGTGTTTACGCAGAATTTCTCTATCAATTTTAAATTATATTTCATCCCCCATATGAATCACTGATAAGCGCAATATCATCTGCGAAAGCCAGTGTAGCACAATGACAACTCCTACCATCTACACCTAAAAATATCCCTTTTTGTCTATCTTCGATGGTGGCAATGAGGGGATCCATCACTATATTAAATAAAATAGGTGATAATGCATCACCTTGTTTAACACCTCTTAATATACTATTTTTTTCCGTTTTACACTTAAAACCTTCATTCTGCGTTACATTATTCTCATATAGGCTAGTTATTAGTTTAGTAAATAAAAACGGTAAATGGAGTCTCCTCAGGGCTGTTAAAATCAATTTATGACCAACGGTGTCGAAGACCTTAGCCAGGTCAACAGAGACCACCGCTAAGTCTTTCTTCTTCTTCTTAGCTCCTTTCATGATATTCTCTAAAATTTTAATAATTTCCTCGCACCCCGTCACTACAGTCATAAATCCTTTTTTGTCTTTTATTAAGCTTAATTATCCTATTTAATCTAGCCGCCATAATTTTTGTAAACAATCTTAACAAAATCAGCCCAATTGTTATGGGTCTCCAATTGTTAATATCTTTAAGTTCTTCTTTATCGTTTACTTTAGGAATTAACACCGTTCTACTCAATTTTAACTGGTCTGGGATATTACCATTTTTAATTCACAGGGTATATAACCTGGGTAGCAAAGTGTTATCTCTATCAAAAATCTTTATTATCTCTTTTAAGGTTATCCCGTCGGGCCCGGCAGCGGTGTCGACGTCCATCGCCTTAATGATCTGATTGACGTCGTCCACCGTCATCGGACCCAACAGAATCTCCTCTACAGAGTCTTCACTCCCTTTA
The DNA here is from genome assembly GCF_020745735.1 of Hemiscyllium ocellatum. Classification (NCBI taxonomy): domain Eukaryota; kingdom Metazoa; phylum Chordata; class Chondrichthyes; order Orectolobiformes; family Hemiscylliidae; genus Hemiscyllium; species Hemiscyllium ocellatum. The sequence goes on from NW_026867553.1 coordinate 291,647, forward strand.
GCGTATTTAACAAATCCCCTCAAGTTACATTTATCATTTGTCTTAGATAATCTTATTTTATAATAATCTTCCAGATCTTTTTTTATTGAGGGGGCATCCATCATTGGATGGTTCCCCCATTAGGGTCCTCGCTAATCGCTGTCTATTCTTCTTATACATAGTTTGAATTTCTTTAAATTTTCCTTTCTTTCTACTAAATCTTCTTTTCGCTTTATTCTCTTTCTTTTCCTTTCCTTGCCTGCCACTCTTTAATTTCGTTCCTACCTCCTTACTCTTTTTCTTACCATTGTTATCTTCTTTTCCTTTACCTATCTTCCTAATCACTTTATCCATAAACTCATTGTACTCCTTCGTGATAGTTTTTGTCTTTCCTAATCCCTCTTCCATAATTTTAATTAATTCTTCTCAAGACTCATCCCTATAATCCCTTTTATCTCCACTTATCTCATCTTCTCGCCTAGCCCCATCAAGGTACCTTCTTTCCTCACTTACCCTCTCCCCTCCTATCTCTTCATTATCATTCTCCTCACTCATATGTACATCATTTATTATTACCTCCTGGTCTATAATCGTTTCCTCTTCCAGGTTACCCTGCTTTTTAATCAATAGCCTCCTCTTATCCGAGATTTGTTTGGCTATTTTAGTATTTAACCTTTCCACGATAAGTTGATCTGTATTCTTATGTCCCTTAAATTCAGACTCTAACAATTGTAGTTTAATAATTTCATCTTGGGACCGGACCCCTTTTTATTCTTCCCCCCAATCAAAAACTTTTCTTTACTTTCTATTTTACCCTTTTTCCTTTTTTCATTTCGTAAACTAGGATGAGCATGCCTCTCATGCTGGCCTAGCCCCCTAGAAGTCTTAAACTTTAACGGGCATAACTCACAACTAAATAGACCATCATTCACTACCTCTCCATCAGTATCCTTATTTTGAATTACATTTCAATTTGCAAAATGGCAGGCTACCGCTTGATAGTTTCCCTCCCAATCACATTTCCTACATCTTAATCTAACTGATTTAATCCCCTTACATATTTTTAAATGCTTTCTAAATACTCCAGTAGTATTGTACACATTTTTACAGTACTCGCAGCTAAAATTATCAATTGGATAATTTATAACTACTTCAATTTTATCAGCCTCCCTAGTTATTGGGTGAATAATCTCTCCATCATCTCTATCCTTTCTGTGCTCTATCTCTCCAAATCGACTAAAATCAAAAAGCCCATTAAAATTCGAATTAGAAAATGTCCGGCTATTAAAAGGACTGAACTGTAGAGGGGCCATCTCTTTCAGTCCACCAACTCGAGTTAAGTCCACATTACTCTGTGCATAATTACCGACTGCCTTGTGCCTGCCCAAGGACAGCCGAGTCGGAGTAATAATTACAGTCTCATCCGTCTGTGTTGAGACGGACTGTCTAGTCCATTTTTGGCTCACACATTTGGCGCACGGAGCCGCCAATAGCAACAGTGCGGGGCGGTTATTTTCCCGGTTTCCCACCCAACCAGAATTTTCGATATCGGCCATAATCGCCTCTACCAAATTTGGATTTTAAAATTTGACCGAAAGGTCACCAGCCGTCCCATATCTTTTCTCTGAGTTGCATTAGCCGGCCTGGTCTGGCAGCGGTAATCAGCGGGCTCCCAACCATCCAAGTGGTTAAAGAGCTGGTACCCTACTCGCCTCAGTTATTCGAAACTAATTAGTTTAGCTTATAGGTGCCAGTGATATGTTGTAACAGCGATGCCATCGGTAAAGAATGGGGATGACTGAAATTAAACTAAACTGTCTGTACGAGGAATTTATTGCAGAATTCCAAAGAGTATGATCTCTGGGACGATCCTGGAGACAGGCTTTCCAGGTCTGTGTCCACAAGGGGTTCCCTGGGACATCTCAAATCACTCCTTTAAAACTCCCTTCCCAATTCTGCCTACTGATCCTAAGTGCGAGGTGCTAGTCTTTTCCCGAATGCAGATTCTTCTTATTACTACTAAGAGCTAGGCCCAGGCATTATGGCCACATTTAACCCTGTGATCATTGTAGTTGATGACTAGGAGCGAGGCTTCAAGCTTCAGTCTCTCCAGATCCTTGACACCTCAGCCCATCCAATGTGTGATGATGTAATAGTCGTTGATATGGCTTCCCACAATTTCATGCCCCAGGATGGGATGGAATGGTCCTGTGGCTGCCTGGCGCTTAGCAGGTTGCTGGAGGCCAAGTGTAGTGAGGTCACGATGCAGCCCAGTTTGGCATCCTGGCCCTGGAGGCCTGTGGTGGTTCACTGCAGCTGCTGGTGGAGGTGTTGCCGGGTCATGCTCAGCTCCCCAACTCACCCAGGATACGATGCAGGCGGTCAACCAGGAGATGGCAGGGGGCATGATGCTGACAGCGGTAATCACCGGGCTCCCAGCCATCCAAGTGGTTGTCACGGCTGGGCGTACAGGTAGCTGCAGGTGGGCATCTGTGTCCTTGAAGGGCCGTCGGCGACTCCTGCTGATCTACTCGCTGGAAGGGAAGGATGATCGGTCTCAGGGGTGGGGGGCTGCACTCACTAGTTGCACAGTCGTGGCCCACCATGCCAATTAGGCCTCGACGAGGCCTCAGTCATAGACCCAGCTAATTGGAGAGGCAAGTCCAAAATGAAGCTGAACATTATTTTCCCTACACTGAGCTACTCAATCAGTCCTGTACTTGGATTGGCTCAGTCTGCACTCGGCCCATTATACCGCCTGGTCCGATATTGAACCACATTTAATCCACAACTAGGTGTGAAATGGGCTAACCCAGATCTAGGAACTTGAGGCATCCTGAGCCGATATCTTCTGGCATTGTGGGGGTATTGGCTCATTGACTAACTCAGCATTAGGCCTGAGATGCAACCTGGGCCTTTATCATGGCCAGGGTGGGAGTGAGATATGGCTCATTTAATCCAGCACCATGAGTCACATTGGCTGACGGGGCCTAAGATACAGCTTTAGCTCTGGGTGTATGGGTGGTGGAGATGATCATTGATTTGATACCTCGAGTAAAATTGGCTAATCCAGTCCTTGGCCAAGATTCAACCTGGGCGGCATCTCCCTGATCTGTGGGTTTCGACTAGCCTTCGATCAACAGAAATATTTGGTTCAGGATCTGGATCCTAGGCCTAAGCTTCCCCATACTGTGCTTCTCGATTCATCCCATATCATCGAGTGTGAGAGCAGTGTCGGAATGTGCTTAAGAATGGAGCCTTGGACTCTCCTGCTCTGTGTGCACCTGTATGTAGCTGGGATGGTGAGGTAACTTGGTTCCACATTATTCCATCTGATCAAACAGCACTCGGCACACGATATAACCTAACTTTATGTTTGCTTACTATGTGTTTTGGTCAGTTCGAGGAGGAAAAGTCAGGAAAATTGGCAGATGAGGCATATTGATCTGGGTCACCTGGTCTACTTCAAAACAGAGGACCAGGACATTTACTTTCAAGGATTACTGGTTTTTACTCTCTCTGGTTAAGAATGGGATTGGTAATCTCAGAAGTATTCAGCCAAAATGGAAGCTGGAAATTTCACGCTCTGCACATCATGCATGTGGGGCCTCTCAGTCCCATATCTGGTGGAGGATCAGCAAGCAGTGGCCTGAGTCTGAGCCTGCACCAAAATTACCCAGTCTGTGTCTTCAGAAGTCCCACATTGGGTGGAATTATTAAATTCAGTGCTATGCTGGCATTGGAGACTGAGGTTTACATTTCTCAGCATGGGGCTCCAAAAGTCCTACATTAAATCATAGAATCCCTATAGCGTGGAAATAGGCCCTTCCATGCAACAAATCCACAATGATCCTCTGAAGGGTATCCAACCCAGACCCATTCCCCTCACCATTTATTCTTTATTTACCCTGACTATTGCACCTGTCCTGCTCGTCCCTGAACACTGTGGGCAATTTAGCATGGCCAGTTCATCTAATCTGCACATCTTTGGGCTGGGGTGGAAACCGGAGCACCCGGAGGAAACACACGCAGACACAGTGAGAACATGCAAACGCCACACAGACAGTCACCTGAGGCTGGAAACGAACATGGGTCCCTGGCGCCATGAGGCAGCAGTGCTAAACACTGAACCATTGTGCCACCCCATCACTGATTATCCGTGCCACATTGGGTGGAATTGTTAAATTCAGAACTAGGTCCAAGATGGAAGCTGAGGTCCACATTACCCTACATGGGGATTGAAAATCCCACACTGGGTGAAATTGGGAAAATCAGTGCTCGTTCATGGATGTTGAAACCCCTGTCTTTGCTGTGCATCGCTGGATGGGAGGAGGATGTTGTTCCTGGCCAAACAACAATTCGAGGAATAATATAAATGATCAAGTGCCGAGATTAATCACTGAAAACTCAGGAATAGGAACGGTGAAACCACAATGGTATACTACAGGCCATACAACAGGAAGCAGGAGACAGAACATCTAGACAGATCTGGGAAAGACGTATTATTAGCAGGGTTGCTGGTTTGGGTAATTTTCCTTTCCTGTATATTGACTGGAACTCACTATGTGTTCGGTGCAGAATTTGTAAGGAGCATTCAAGAGGTATTCTCGACATGATATGTAAACAGTCCGAACAAGGAAGGGATTATATGGAATCGGGTTTTGGGAAGTGAGCCCGGCCAGGTCAGGAATCGAACCTGGGTCCCTAGCACCATAAGACAGCAGTGCGAACCATTGAATCACCGTTCCACTACTACCCCAATGTGTCAGCTTGGGGGTGGGGGGTGGGTTTGGGGGTTTGGGAGCGGGGGAGGTGGGACATTTCGGGAGTAGTGACCAAAATACTGTAAGATGCTCGTGGATTAGCAGCCCTCAGGTGACGGCCTTAAATTACAGGAAGGGGCACTACAACAAGGCAGGACCTGGACAGTATTGATCTGAGCTGGCTGTTTGAGGGTAAATCGACATCGGAGATGTAGGAGTATTTCAAACAGCAGTTCATAAGAGTTCAGTAGTGGCACATTCTTGGGAGAATGAGGGATGCGTATCGCAAGATACGTGAACCTCGGATGACCAGGGATGTTAAGACCTTGGTCAGAAAGAAAACCAAAGCCTTCCGAAGATTTAATTTGAAGGTGCTGGAATCGGACTGTTGTGCACAAATGTTAAGAATCACAAAACATCAGGTTATAGTCCAACAGGTTTAATTGGAAGCTCGAGCTTTCTGCGCACTGCCACTTCATCAGGTAGTTGTGGAGCATAAGATTGTAAGACACAGAATTAAGAGCAAATGTTTACAGCGTGATATAACTGAAATTATGTATTGGAAATGATCTGAATTTGTTAAGTCCCTTATTTTTATAGAATGACATGATGGTTTCAGTTCTTTCATATGCAAATTACAGAACGTTCTAAAAGTTACATTCTCTCGGGAACTTTAACCCTCAGTGCCATGTTGGCCCATATAATCCATTGGAGGTGTGAGGTGCCCTGTGTGAGGCTGTCTATGCCCCAGTGTTCAGACTGACACTAATCAAAAACATCTACAGAATCTTACATGGGCTTAAGCCGTTATTGAGCAAAATAAAATGTAATTCTGCAAGTACAAATTCACCCCACAAAGGTGTGCTTTTGTTTGTCTGTGTGTGTGTGTGTGTGTGTGTGTGTGTGTGTGTTTGTGTGTGTGTGTGTGTGTCACCTGTATGGTCACGTTAACTCATGGTCCCGGTAGAGGCCATCCCCCTGAATACGTGGCAGTTAGTCATTTGACTCGACCAACATCGTCTATCTCGTACACTGCAGGCAAGAATGCCCTGAGGCCTCGTATATTGGAGAGACTAAGCATAGGCTACAGCAACGGTGAGTGGGCACTGCACAACAATCAACAGATAGGAGTGTACCCTCCCAGTCGGAGAACACTTCAGCAATCCAGGGCATTCGACCTCAGACCTTCGGCTGACCATCCTCCAAGGCAAACTTCAGGACAGGCAAGAACGAAACGTGGCCGAGCAGAGGCTGATAGCCAGGTTCGGTACCCATGGGGATGGCCTCAACCAGGGGCTTTAGTTCATGCCACACTACAGGTGACACCACGACACCACACACACATATATACACACGCACTTCTACAGACCCATTTACACACAATTCTACAGACCTATACACTCACGCAAATCCATTCCCATATGCAAGATGTCACTCGTAAGCTCACACGCACTCCCACAGTCACACAAGCACCCTCTCACAGACTTATACCCCTTTACACTCACACTCACACACACACAGACACGCTATGTCTCACAGACAATGAACCTCTCCCCGCCAAGTCCACATGCACGTGCACGCACGCACACACACATATCAGTTCGTGGGATGAATTTGTACATGCAGAATTAAATTTCATATTGCTCGAAAAATCTTCAATCCATGTAAGATTCTGTATAATCCTTTTTTCGATTAGAATCAGTCTGAACATAGGGACATTAACAGCCTCAGGGCATCTCACACCTTCAATGCATTATCTGGGGTGACATGGCACCGAGGGTTAAAGTTCATTTGAGAATGCAACTAAAAGAAACTACTGGAATTTACATATGAAAGGAATGAATCCAACATGCCCATTCTAAAAGATGAGAGACTTAACAAACAATCCAGGTCTTTTTCAACACATGATTTCAGTTACATCACACTGTACACTTTTACAATAAGTTTTGTATCCTATGATGTTATACACCACAACCAGCTGATGAAAAAGAAGTGTGGAGAAAGGTGGTGCTTACAAATAAACCTGTTGGACTACAACCTGGTGTTGTCTGATTTTTAGCTTCCACAGGTTTAGGAAGATGGAAAATGACAAACCCCGTGAAGTAAAGAATGAAAGTAGGAATTAACTTATACAAGGAATTATAAGGGCTAAAACGGGTCTCGAAAAGTCGTTAGCAAATAGCATTAAGGAGAATCCGAAAGCTTTTCTCTCTCTCTCACACACACACACACACACACACACACACACACACACACACACACACACACACACACACACACACACACACACACACACACATATATATATATAAAGAATGTAGCCGGGAAAGGTTTGTCCCACTCAAGGACAAAGGAGGGGATCTATGTGTAGAGTCAGAAGAGGTAGGTGACGTCGTAAATGTAGACTTTATGTCAGTATCCAGAAAAGATAAGGAATTGGTGGAGGATGATCTCAGGGAAGAGAATGACAAGTTTCTAAGGCAAGTTACATCTAAAAATAAAGAGGTGTTGTGCGTTTTAAAACATTTTAAGAGATACAAGAAACCAGGTTCTGATGGGATGTGTCCCAGAGTATTGAGTGAGGCAAGGGAGCAATTTACTGGAGCATTCTATGAACAAGCTCTCGCAACAAATACTTTGAGTTAGAACCCATCTATCACCCTCCCGTGAAAAGGAACAGGAAGTTACTTCACTACAGGAAATAACATCACCACAGCAAACGACGTCACCAAACCAAAGAACTGTAAACATAAAAACAGAAAGCAGGAATTTTTGGCATTGCTTCGCCTGAGACCCACTGAAGAAGGTAACTCGGAGGGTATTGAAACATCTGGAAATGAACCTTGCAGCTCCCCGAGCAAACTTACATCCAGAACATCAACCTCAGCTACAACCCTTCTCAACACTCACTACTAGAGCATTGACTGATATGTTTGTGCCCTCTTTAGCGACAGGTGAAGTCCCAGATGTCTGGTGAATAGATCACATAGTTCATACAGGCAGTCAAAACATGTAATATAGCGTAATTCCACTTTGCAAATAGAACCAGTCTGGTTCAAGATTGGGATATAGACAGACTCTGATCTCACACCTTTAATGTATTGTCTGAGCTGAGATGTCACCATTTGTTATAAAACCTTAAGTTATCTCAAGGAGGTGACTTCAAAGAAGTTCTGGGATTTACATATTAATGAATCGAAACTTGCAAACTATTCTAAAAGATGGAAGATTTAACAGTCCAGGTTTGATCAATGTTTAATGACACTTTATAAATTATATTTCCTGTTATCTTTTACTCCACAACCACCTGATGAAGGAGCAGCGCACTGAAAGCCAGTGCTTCCAATTAAATCTGTTGGACTATAATCCGGTGTTGTGTGATTTTTAACTTTGTCCACCCCAGTCCAAAACTGGCTCCTGACATAGTCCCATGATATAAAAAGGATTGCAGGGATAATCCAGGAAATTGCAGCCCTATGACTTTCACATCGGTGGGAGAGGCAATATTGGGAAAGATTCTCTAGGACATTATCTATATCCAGTTGTGGAATCACATAGATGTACAGCACGGAAACAGACCCTTCGGTCAAATCCGTCCATGCCGAACAAATATGTCAATCCAATCTAGTCCCACCTGCCAGCACCCAGACCATATCCCTCCAAACCCTTCCTATTCATATACCCATCCTAATGCCCCTTAAATGTTGCAATTGTACCAGACTCTATCACTTCCACTGGCATTTCATTCCATACATGTCCCACCCTATGCGTAAAAAGGTTGCCCCCTAGGTTTCTTGTTTATCTTTCCCCCTCACCGTAAACTTATGCCCTCTAGTTCTCGACTCCCCCATTCCAGGGAAAAGACTTTGTGTATTTATCCTCTTCATGCCCCTTTTAATTTTGTAATCCTCTGCAAGATCACCCCTCAGCCTCCGACGCTCCAGGGAAAATAGCCCCATCCTATTCAGCCTTTCCCGACAGCTGAAATCCTCCAATCCTAGCAACATCTTTGTAAATATTTTCTGAACCCTTTCAGGCTTCAAAATATCTTTCCGATAGAAAAGATACCAGAATTGCATGCAATATTCCAACAATGGCCTAATCAATGTCCTGTACAGCCGCAACATGACCTCCCAACTACTGTACTCAATATTCTGTCCAATAAAAGAAAGCATACAAAACGACTTCTTCACTCTCCTATCGATCTGCGACTCCACCTTCAACGTGCTATGAATCTGCACCCCAAGTTCTCCTTGTTTAGCAACACTCCCGAGGAGATTAGCATTAATTGTATAAGTTCTGCTAACTAGTCACTTGTCCTTTCTAACTATACACCTTATGCTCACATCTAAATCATTTACAGTAGTGGACCAGCACCGATTTTTGTAGCACTCCACTGGTCACTGGCCCTCAGTCTAGGACCAAAGTGTGTAATCTCATAATATTTGTTCACTTATTTAATAACGAGATGAGGAGTAAGTTCTTGTTATCACTGAGGACTATTGAGGCTAGCGTATTAAGTGTACTGAAAGCTGAGATGGACAGATGTTAATCAGGAAAGCGATCAACGGTTTCAGAGAAAAGGCAAGTCATTGGATTTGAGGTTTATCAGATCAATGTTGGTGATCTGATTGAATAGCTGACCAGACTTTATGGGCTGAATGGTTTACTACCGCACTTATGTCTTATTGTCCATTGTTCAGAGTGAATTGACATTTAATTTTGGGAGTAGAGTCTCTTATTGTTCTTTTTGTTTGCACGTTACTTATTAATCATGTGAATTCAACAGAAGGAAATGATTTTACGGGCACTTTACTTTTTTCGCAGCCTTGGATGGAGAATCACATTTCTGAAGTTATGCCCGTGAGAGAAAAGTCCTCTACATTTGGACTCCGGCTCAGTATGGAACTTATTTGAAATTCGAGGAATTGCAGTATTTGACAGTGCAGAAGCTGGGAAAACTATCGACAAAGTCTCACAGTAAAAGATGGATTAGACAAAGGCATTAGCACTGTGCATTCATAACATCAAAGATTAAATTGACCACCATTACTAAATAACTACAGAATAAAAAATCAATTACCAGTTCAGAAAAGAGCAAATTAAACCTCAGCATGATGCGGAGGAATCTAAATGTTGAAAAGGAAACTGAAAAGACAAATTGAGGAAACTGTTGAATGAGAGTGAAATCGTGTTTATTCTGAATGGGGGTCAGGGAAAACAAAATCAAAGCAGTCCCTTAAATATAAAAGTGCATTGGAGCAATGTCAATAATGAAGATTGCAACCAACCATGAAAGAGTTGCAGGTCTTTTGACAGACAAACTGCTTTTTTCCAAAAAGCTCACACAACACAGACGGTGGAACATTTGTGGAGAGAGAGAGCTCTGGAAATCTCCGATATCAGAATGAGAAATTTGGAAGAAATGGGCGTAAATTCCAGTGGCCAAAGGAAGACGTTTGTGTTGATCTCTTTAGAACCTTCAAGACTTCATGAGAAAAACATCCTGGGCTGTAAAAGTAAAACAAATTCAAAGCATTGCAGAGATTGTTGAAGCAAACATTGTTTTATGTCAAGATGTTTCTGCGTTAAACTTTTCATTCGGGGCACAGTGTGATGCATTTGTTTTTGTTTGACACAGGGAGTGTGTCTGAAGATTTTGGAAAATGTTTGAATGGGAATGTGACAGGCGAAGCAAGAATTGAATGCCCATCTCTGATTATCCCTGAAAACGATGTGGGGGAGCCGATGTTGTACTGGGTGGGCAAAATGAAAATTCACACAACGCCAGGTTATAGCCGAACAAGTTGATACTCCATCACACACATGTGCACATTCTAACGAGCATGCACACAGACAAACCAACTCTCTCTCACGTACACTCACACGCACTTTTCCACATATGCACACACATATATATGTCTATGTGGTGAATTTGCGTTTGAAGATACGTTCTACTTTTGCTCAGAAAGCACACAGCCTGCAGGCAGTCAATTCCTATCTCATTTTATAAATCCCTACTCTGGAAATTGAACCAGTCTGACTCAAGTTTGGGATACAGACAGACTCTAACCTCACATATTTAATACGTTGTCTGAGATGAGATATCACTTTGTTTTATAAAAACTTAGGTTATTTCGAGGATGTGACTTAAAAGAAGTTCTGGTATTTACATATTAATGAAGCGAAACCTGCAATACTTCAAAAAGGTGAAAGACTTAATAGCAATCTAGGTTAGTTTAATATAACATCTCAATTGCATACCATTGTGATAGTTTACTGTAAATTCAGTGTCTTAGGACCCCGCTGCACTCCTTGCCTGCAGTGGCAGCACTCTGAAAGCTAATAATTTCAAACAAAAATGATGGACTATAACCTGGTGCAGTGGGATTTTTAACTTTATCCCTGAAAAGTAATGATGTGTCAGTCAGCTCCTTGAAGTGCTGCAGACTCTGCGTCTCTGTGTCTGCCTTCCGAACATTGGAACCTGCTTCTCCTGCAGAATAAACGTGGGTGTACTCCTTAAAATGGTATTCCTGCAAAGGGTCCCGATGAATGAATGATAAGCGGGATGAGTTTGGGAGGTGCTTAACTGTTGAGAGAGAAAGCATCACAACAGTTGAGTGTGGACTGCCACTGACATTCCCTTTCCTCCCTTCCTCTCTCCGCTGACACACTCACACACATTCCCCAGGCTTGAAACGCACACAGATATTGTTCACTCCCTTGTGGATGATGTGTGGGAGAGACAATTCCAGAACCTGTTGCACACTCTCTTATGGGTAAAGGGGGAGGGGTGAGGGCTGACCAAACTCCTGCTGCTCACTCCCTAGTGGATGTTGGGTGGGAGAGGGCAGCCGTAGAACCTGTTGCTCACTCCCTTGTGGATGATTGGGGAGGGGAGAAGGCTGTCCCAGCTCCTGTTGCACACTCCCTTGTGGATGGTGGGGGAGGGGTTAGGGCAAACCCATCTCCTGTTGCTCACTCCCTTGTGGATAATGAGGGAGTGGGGAAGGCAGACCCAGCTAGTGTTGCTCACTCCCTTGTGGATGATGGGGGAGTGGTGAGGGCAGTCCCAGATCCTTTACTCACTCCCTTGTGGATTATGGGGGAGGGGTGAGGGCAGTCCCAGCTCCTGTTGCTCACTCCCTTGTGGATGATAACGGAGGAGAGATGGCAGTCCCAGCTCCTGTTGCTCACTCCCTTGTTGGGGATGGATTTTCCAGAAATTGCCTGAATTGGCAAAGACCGATCTGACTGACTGGAATGGGCGAATGGAAAGGCAAGACTATCTGAACAATGAGATTCCCGCTTTTCGGAAACGTGTATGGACAGCATGACAGCCAATGTGGGATGGTGGAATGTAGGGGCAAATGTGGAACTGTCAAATGAGGAAAAGGAATGGGGATTGGCCAATGACAAGCAAGGACTGTGTTGGGACTGAAGGTGTTAAAGTTCAATAATGATGGAAAGGGTGGGATCCTCCCTGTGGTTAGACATGCTGTGGGATATAGGTCAAGCAGTGTTACTTCTGCAACCATAATACTCATGCAAGATAAATGAACTAACACCAGTGCGTAGTTGTTTCAGCCAAGAATGGAAATAATGTGAAGGAAATACATTATTGCTTTTCATCAACTGAAATGCGTATACAAGAATGAAATGTGCCTGCAAACAACGGAAGATGTTGCAGACAAACAGATGAGATGCAAAGAACATTGAGTTATGCCAGACTCGGCACGTTGTCCTCATATAGGCACTGAAACGAGCCAAGTTAGTTACAGGGTAAATAAAAGTGAAGGTCATCTGCCTTGGAGTAGAGGAGAAGTAAACAAGCGTGGAGCGCAGGTAGGCTGGGGCAGTAATATTGATAGGTTTGAAGCCAATGACGTAAACGGGGAAGTACAGAGATAGACTGAATTAAACTGTATAAATTGTGAAGTAATATTTGCATTGGGGTGCATATTCGCGAGACACCCGTGTTGCAAGAACATCTCAATAAAATTCGCTGTTTCAGAATTTGACTCGAGCTGATATTTATTCTTTTGTGAGCTCTGTTTCTCACAATTTGGGCGCTCGTCCGGGGTTTTCATCATAACCAGCGGGGTTGACACCGTCAACGGTTGGTAAGATGCATCCCGTTCCTTTTAGAATGACCCATGTTCCTCGGTGATGTGTTCCTCCTTCTGCTTGACTGATCGAGATCGATGAGAGTCTATCTGAAGCAGGCAAAAGGTTACAAGTAGGCACAGGGAGACATCGAGCGAAACAACTCCATGCATGGACCAAGGAAGGAAAACTGACTTTTAAGGACTGTCTTGGTGGCTGGGATGGAGTTCTAGTAGTTACGTAGGGACTAACGAAGGAACACAATATGGGCTATGCCAAGGATAAGGAAAAAATCTCCGGGGAAGAAACAAACGAAATCCAAATGGAGGCGGGGTCCCTGAAAACATACCTCCAGAACGTCCGTTGGGCAGGATGTTGTGGAAATGGAAATATAATACTTGTACAAGGAGAAAAGATAGGAAAAAGATGATGAAATATTGTTGCTTTGTATAGACTAAGGAATCCATTCTTCATCCCAGAGTCTTCTGGCCAAAGTACTGGTCGGAAAAAAAAACATTCTCATAAATAGTTGAATTTATATGTCAATGGAAATCAGGCTTACAGTCAGGAGGAATCAGATTATGCTTCGTATCGGAAGGGCTATTAGCTGAAGAGCTACTGAGGGTACACTTCGCAACTAAATCATGGCCAGGCATTCAGAAAAAGATTCAAAAAATTAGAGGGGTAGAGGGAGAAGCCTCGAGAGGAGTTTATGCGGGAAATTCAGTAAGTGTCTGTGAGATATGGCGTGTGTGTGTATGTTTGTGTGTGTGTGTGTGTGTGTGTGTGTGTGTGTGTGTGTGTGTGTGTGTGTGTCTGTGTGTGTGTGTGAGAGAGAGAGAGAGAAATGAGCTGTACAGCTAATAGCACGTTTAACCCTTTGTGATTCGGTTTGAATGCACATTTGTGTGTTGGAGATTGAATGTTTGTGCTTTATTCCCTGGAGCTTGAGATCCGGGACTGTATTGAATCTGATTTCTATTGTGGAAATTTAACATGATTCCTTTAAAGGTTAAGGATTTTACAATGATTATAAAATAAAATGTTAACTCCTGATCTTTTTACAGGTCATGACTGCCTTCCTATCAGTTTGTAACTAATCTCTTTTATCCTGACACAAAAGCGATTTATGGAGGATTGCTGAAGTTTCAGTTCAACATTACTTTGTAATAAAACCAAAAAAAAATCATATGGTTAATTCCTGCGTCCTTGGATTCTGCCATTATTCATGCATTAGAATTTTTTGTTAAACTTGAGTAGACAAATACTTTTAAGGCAACTCCGGGTATTTCACGACCAATATCATTGTAATTGAGCAATGACTGGTCAGTTGAAAATGTGTTGCTGGTTAGAGCACAGCAGGTCAGGCAGCATCCAAGGAATAGGAAATTCGACGTTTCGGGCATAAGCCCTTCATCAGGAATGATGAAGGGCTTATGCCCGAAACGTCGAATTTCCTATTCCTTGGATGCTGCCTGACCTGCTGTGCTCTAACCAGCAATACATTTTCAACTGTGATCTCCAGCATCTGCAGACCTCATTTTTTACCCAATGACTGGTCAGGACTACTTAAGAAAAGTAATTTTGGATTTAAATTAAGTAACTAAAACCACGTAACTATAGTGGATTTCGAAGTTGGGAACTGTATGCATTTTACATTGTAAATGTTAAATACTGAATAAATGAATTGTAATATATAAATACATATTTACAAGTAAGATTCCAAAATGTATAGTTAGGAACAAGCTTTAAAGTTAGACAAGCATAAATTGATGAATCGATATTTGAGGTTATGGGGAGGAAGAAATATTGGAATATTTCTTTTAAAAAATCAAGATCTGAGCAAAATATTGGGTGATGAAGAATGGCCATGACGTGGACCTAAAGCTGTTCAATTGGTTAAATCGGCTCAGCAATTGATCCGGTAACGTAACATGAGAAGCAGAAACTAAAGGCAAAAATAATGACAGCCACGGTTAAATAGATTAGATTACTTGCAGTGTGGAAACAGGCCCTTCAGCCCAACAAGTCCACACCGACCCGCCAAAGCGCAACCCACCCATACCCCTTACCTAACACTACGGGTAATTTAGCATGGCCAATTCACCTGACCCGCACATCTTTGGATTCTGGGAGTAAACCCACGCAGACACGGGGAGAACGTGCAAACTCCACACAGTCAGTCGCCTGAGGCGGGAATTAAACCCAGGTCCCTGGCGCTGTGAGGCAGCAATGCTAACCACTGTGCCACCGTGCCACCCCTTGTTTCGGCCGTAAAGAGAAGGATAAAACTAAACGCAGAAGGAAATCGGAATGGCTGTGGGCTGCATGTTGAAAATAAAGGGAGGAGAAGAAATTGGGGAGGAGATGTTAAGGGTCTGGTGGATAGGAACAAGGTTCGAAGTCGAAATCCCCACAGGCGGGATGGTGTGACTGTGGAAAAAGACAGGTCACTTTAAGAGGGAGTGTCCAGATCTGAAAAAAGAAGCAAAGGCAGTAGCGTTTATGAACCTTGATGAAGAATAGGGTTGTCAGGGGTTCCTTCCTCCGGGGACCTAACCGAAACTCTTGATAAATTTAAAGGTGGGACCTTACCAAGAGGACATAGTTTTCCTAGTCGATACGGGGGCAGCAAGGTCCTGCTTAAAGTTTAAGCCCAAGGGAGTGAAAATCTCGAAACGACTGCTAACTCTTTCTGGAGTAAAAGTGGAAGGATTTACAGTTCCAGTTTTTGAATCTATAATAATCGAAAGTGGTAAAGATATCGTCGAATGAGAACTGTTATATATTCTTGATATCGGAAGTATCTTACTGTGGAGGGATTTAATCATACTCCTGGGACTGGAGATTGGAGTATGGGACCAAAGATTAGTGATGAAAATGGTCGTCCTGACCGAGGAAGTGGAGAAGGAAATAGAACCCAGATTGTGGACATGGGAAGGGAATCGCGGGGGATTACAAATACCTCATTTGGAGATCAGTTCAAAGAGAGAGGGAGATGTGGTTTGCAAAAGACAATATCCGATTTCAATAGAGTGACGCGACGGACTGCAGCCAGTAGTTGAGGAATTTATTCAGGAAGGATTACTAGAGCCCTGCATGTCCCCTTACAATACCCCTATCCTGCCAGTAAACAAATCGGACGGTAGTTACCGCCTTGTACAAGACCTCAGGGCATTGAACCAAATAGTACAAGCCCGCCACCCTGTGGTTCCACATCCGTCTACATTACTGAGAGAGATTCCCCATGGTCTTAAATAGTTCAGTGTAGTGGATCTGAAGGATGCCTTCTGGGTATGTCCACTGGCGGAGGGGAGTAGGAATCTGTTTGCCTTCCAGAGGGAAGGTCCAACAACAGGGTGAAAACAGCAGTACAGATGGACGGTACTTCCGCAGGGACTTACTGACTCCATGATTCTCTTTGGTAAGGTGTTGGAACAAGTCTTGGAGAAGTTCAATAGACTGAAAGGAACTACTCTGTTACAATATGTAGATGGCCTTCTGGTAACAGGCGAGCAAAGGGACAAAACATTAGAAGCTACAAACGAGTTAGTAAACTTTCTGGGGCAACAAGGATTGAGGGTCTCCAAGAATAAATTGCAGTACGTAGAGAAGGAAGTCAGATATTTGGGACACCTTTTCAGTGAAGGAAAAGGAAAAAATAAGCCCAGAAGGAATTAAGGGGATTGTGGGAATGTCGTTACTTCAAACCAAAAGGGCATTACGAAAATTCCTGGGATTAGCATCGTATGGTAGATTACGGTTAGACTCATATGCACAGAGAACAAAGGAACTATATTTGAAAGTATTAGAGGAAGAACCTAAATTATTGAATTGGACAGATGAAGAGTGGGAATTAGTTGAAGAACTAAAGAGGGACCTAATCCAAGCCACTGTTCATGCATTACCTTCCCTAGACAAGCACTTCCATTTGTTTGTCATGGTAGAGAGGAGAATGGTTCTAGGGTTCCTAACCCAGCGATGGGGGGCAGTGGGGGGGGGGGCAGGTGTTGGGGAGAAGTAACCGGTTGCCTCCTTGTCTAAATTATTAGACCCAGTCTCAAGCGGGTGGCCAGAGGGTGTGCAGACAGTGGCAGCAACAACCTGATTGGTATAGGAGAATCGGAAACTTACCTTTGGGGGAGCCTTCATAGTCTTCACCCCACATCACGAATAGACCATACTATCTCAGAAAGCAGGACGATGGCTCACAAACTCTAGGATCTTTAAATGTGAGGAAATCTTAATAGAGCAGAATGACCTTCTGTTAGTCACAGACAGATGCGTGAATGCAGCTGCATTTCTGTTGCAGGGAGAGGGGGTGGCCCTTGGCAATCCAAAACACGACTGCCTTGATATGATTTATTATCAGATTAAAGTGCAGATGGACTTAAGGGACGTACCGTTGCAAATCAGTTGTTTATCGATGGGTCCTCCCGGGTGATTGAGGGGAAAAGGCACATTGGATATGCTTTGGTAGACGAGATAGAGGAAAGTGTTTTCGAGGCTGAAAGACTGCCTGTCGGCTGGTCAGCCAAACTTGTGAACTCTATGCTCTTGAAAGAGCTCTCAGAGCCTTTGAAGACAAGGAAGGAACGGTGTACACAGACTCCAAATATGCATTTGGAGTAGTACACAGCTTCGGAACAATTTGGCAAGAAATAGGACTAATAAACAGCAGGGGAAAAGAACTAGCGCATAGGGAATTGATCAAACAAGTGCTGGAATCTCTGTTGCACCCGAGAGAAATAGCAGTAGTTCATTTAAACAGACATGGGAAGGGGAATGATCCGGAAGTAAGGAGAAATAAACTGGCCGATGAGGTAGCTAAAGAAACAACATTGAATCCACAGGGAGCCGTGATATACTCCCTAATACCTGCAATTCCAGATCTCCATGTTGCCCCGTTGTTTACTGCAAAGGACGAAAATGTCCTAAGAGATTTAGAAGTTGCAAATACAGCTGATGGGCGCTGGACGTTACCCGATAGGAGGGAAATGTTGAATGAAATGACAATGCGAGAAACTGTGTCTGTCTTACATCAGGGGAGTCACTGGGGAGTGCAATCAATGTGTGATTTTGTCTTAAGGAAACATGGGTGCAAAGGGATATATATACAATAGCCAAATAGATATGTGAGGGATGCATAACGTTAAAAAAAGTATTATAGAAACAAGTCACAGGACGGAGAGACCCTGGGGTAAAACCATTTCAGAGGATTCACGTAGATTATACCGAATTACCCCGAGGGGGAAGACTGAGGTAAAAGCTAGTAATGGTTAAGCACCTATCTGGAGGGGTGGAGGCGGACCATGAAGTCACTGCCACCACAAGTGGAGTGTCCACGGTAATACTTGATCACATTATCCCCAGATACGGGATATTGGAATGCATAGATTCAGATCAGGGAATTAATTTTACTTCTAGGGTACTCTAGGGAGTGATGAAAGCGTTAAGAATCTTAGGGGATTTCCACACCCCTTAGCAACCGACTTCATCGGGAAAGGTTGAGAGAATGAACCAGACAACCAAGAATCAGTTATTTATAATAATAGGAGAAATCAGACTCCCTTGGTCTAAGTGTTTACCTTTAGCCCTTTCGCGAGTGCGAATGGCCCCAATCAAAGATATGGGGCTGTCCACTTATGAGATATTGTCTGGCCTGCCCTATCTGGAAACGAAAGGGGAACTGCCAATCCTGGAGACTAAAGATCTGTTCTTAAACAAGTATATACTGTTTTTTCTCAGGGAACAGAGTTTGTTGGCATAGACTCCACCACATGAGTTCACGATCCATCAGATCCAACTGGGGGATTGGGTCCTAGAAAATCCTGGACTGAGACCAATTTGCAGCTAGATGGGAGGGGCCGTACCAAGCACTCTTAACCACTGAACGGCGATAAAACGGCAGGGAAAGGCTGGACTCACTGCACTCGGATTAAAGCGCCAGTGGAATCTTCAGTTGGTAGACAAGTCTGGCCAACCGAATGGACTAAAGAACCGCTTAAACTGAAGCTAAAAAGACTTTAAATAACTGATTATACAGGAGGGGAACGAGCGCGGGATAGTTTCTGTAGTATCGTATGCTGAGTCTCTCGGTGGTGCAATAACACTGCAGAATGGGAAGAATGTTTAGGTACACTAAATTAGCTTTTCTAATCATAGGATTCTGTAAGGCTATGATGTGGTCGTCTTACTTAGTGATAACGGTTCCAGAAAGTACAAATCCACAAGTCATAGAAACAGATGCCTGCAGCCAGGTGGATTGTGGAGATGTAAAAAAATCATAGGCAACACAGTTATTCAGAGATACAGCTTAGGTTCTATGAAAAAGGTCCGAAAAGAGGGCATGGGATAAGACTAACGGGAAGAAAATGTCCGGAGAGAGAACTGTAAGGGATATCTTTGGAATAAAGAATGTCAAGAATGGTGGAGGCAGGAAGCCCTCAAAGTTGATCTCTTGATTATTCCACTCGTTACAGTACACCGAGACCCTTTCCAGACAGTTCTTGTCTGTCCCGATAAAAAGTGTAACCCAATATATTTATCAACAAAGAAAACCTCATGCTATGAAGCAGTTTTAGGGGGAGAAGCCTATCAGGTCCAATTAGTACAAATGTTTGGGATAGAGATGAAAGCAGACGGGAAGAATTTCCTGGGACGTTGTTGTAATATACACGTGGAAGACAGAACCCGATTAGGAGAAAGGAATAGTCGAGTACCTCACTTTGACCCTAAGGTGATGAAAATTGTCGAGGTAAAGGAATTAAAGCAGACCATTGAAGGAGAAACCGCTGGGGACACAATGCCTGGGTTGAATGGGTAAAGGACACTGTGAAAAGCAATTGAACAAAAGCCATTGTTATGCGTGTGCCTCTGGAAAACCAATGGCCCAAGTCGTCCCTCTTCCACTTGGGTGGAAGCGAGACAGGAGGGGTATAACATGCATGATAGCCCTGAATCACATGAGACTGTATGGAGTAATGAAGATTGTATCCCTCGTCTATTAAAGTTTCCTCCTTTAAAGAAGGAAGGCTTGAAGTCGACCCCCGGCCATGTTTCTGCCATGGTAGGAAATCACACATCGTGTGTAATCAGGCTAGGAATAATCGGTCCAGCTATCTGGGGGAGCTGAAATCATGTACCGAAATTGAGTATGTGACAGAAAATGGAGTGCACTACTCCACAATAAGGAATATCGAGCTGATCTGTGGTGGTACTATAGAGGGAAAATATTGAGACCCACCCTACCTCCCGACTGGAGGGGTATGTGTGCAATTGTACAATTGGCAATTCAATTCACCCTGGCATTTATAAAGAAAAAAGATAGTAAAGGAAGGGGGATGAAGTAAGAGATCACTTTTGGGTACTTCATTTGTTGATCAGGTATATCTAGAATCCATTGGATTCCCAAGAGTGGTACCTGATGAGTTCAAGGCTCGAAACGGATCACAGCGGGTTTTGAATCAGATCTTTTCTGATGTGTAACAGTCAAAACAAATGTGGACTGGACAAGTTACATTTTCTATAATCAGGAAAGGTTCACCAATTAATCTAGAAATGCAATTAAGGGTATAGCCGAACAGCTTGATGCAACCAGCCGAATGGCATGGGAGAGTACAATAGCCAGAGGTATGATCCTCGCAGATACAAGGGGGAGTGTGTGTAATGTTAGGAGGGAGCTGTTGTAACTTTATTTCAAATAACACAGCCACCGATGGGTCATTTACTCGAGCCCTGCATGGCCTAACAACACTAGCCGAAGAACGAGCTGAAAATTCAGGAGTCAGTGCATCATTCACCGGATGGCTAGGATTGTGGTTTGGAAAGTGGAATAGTGTGGTGGTTTCAGTCCTTACCTCCTTGATCGTAGTGGTGGGAGTACGAATCACAATAGGATGCCGTATCAAAGTTGATTATAACAGCTTTGACCACATAAATGCCCGAATGAGAAATGGGGGTGGGGGTGGGGGCAAGGGCTCTACCTGCTAAACAATGAGGGATTAAGGGACCTAGGGAAGATTTCCAAAATAAATTAAATTTCGGAAAAGTTGCTGGGGAATTTGGAAGTGACAGATAATGAAAAAATGCGGAAGATAAAAAATGGTTATTTAAGGAAAAGGGGAAATTGTGGGAAATAGGTAAACCAGTGTTACTTTTGCAATTATAATTGCTTATTAACATCAGCATATAACTGTTTCAGCCAAATTAATAATTACATATTAAATACAATAAACTATCACTGGAATGCAAACTATGTGGAAGGAATACATAGTTACGTTTCATTAGTTAACCTGTGCATACAGGAATGAAATGTGCAAATAATGGAAGATGTTACAGATAAACAGATAAGGTGAAAAAGAACATCAAGATATGCCAAACTCAGCACATTTCCCTCATGTCAGCACTGAATCACTTACAATTAATGGATAGGATAAATAGGGGTGAGGGCCGCCCAGCTTGGAGTAGGGGGAGAAGTAAACAAGGGTGGAGTGCAGCTAGGCAGGGGCAGAATACAATAAGGAATATTGATAGGTTTGAAGGCCAATGCGGTAAACGGGGAATTACCAAGAATTAAACTTTACAAATTGTGGAGTAATTTCTGGAACGTGGTGCGTATTTGTTAGCACTCGTCCAGGCAAGAACGGTTCAATAAAATTCGCTGCTTCAGAATTTGAACCGGACTGAAACTTATTAAATTGTGAGCTTTGTTTCTCACACAGGGGACAGGTGCTGCTGGCAGGACAGAGGTGATGAAAGGTGGGGGGGGGGGGTTGCATTTTTGATAAGGGCGAGTATTCAAGCAGTAATCGAGATGGAATAACTGAAGGATCATCCACTGAGGTTCTTTGGGTAGAGCTAAGCACCAAGCAGGGGATAGTGACGTTATATTATAAGCCCTGGACTAGTCAATTAGAAGAACAAATATGCAGGGAGACTGGGGAGACTTGCAGGAGCAACAAATTATCATTGGAGGGAATTTTAATTTTCCCATCAGAGACGGGGAATGCCAGAGCATGAAGGGCTTAGATAGGTTGGAATTTGTTAAGTACGTTCAGGAAGGTTTCCTCAAGCATTATATAGAGCATCCTACTCCAGAAGGGACAAAACTCGATTTACTCTTGGGAAATAAGGCAGGGCAGGTGACTGAGGTGACAGTGGGGGAGCTCTTTGGGATCAGTAACCATACTTCCATTATATTTAAAATAGTTATGGAGAGGGACAAAACTGGTCCACAGACTCAAGACCTAAACTGGGACAAGGAATTAGACAGGTGCTTTTAGGGCTTGATTTGGATAGTTGTTTTCAGGTAAAAGGACATTTGGCAAGTTGGAGGTCTTTAAAATTGTCACAACTGGAAGTCAAGCTCTATCCGTTCCTGTGTGAGTGAAGGGCGTGGATGGCAGGAACAGGGAACCTTGGATAACAAGAGGTGGGCCGGGAAAGAAAAAAGCGTGGCTCAGGAACAGAAAGCTGGGATCAAAGGAACCCCTGAAGGGATACAGGAAACACAGGAGTTTACTTTAGAAGGAAATCGGAAAGACGAAAAGGGAGCGTGACATACTTTGACTGAGAATATTAGAGTGATCCAAAGAGGTACTTTAAGTATATTAAATAAAAAATAATAACTAGAGAGAGAATAAGGCTCCACAAGACCAAAGGGGACAAGTATTGCAGAACAACAGCAGAGGGAGCGAGATTATCAAAGAATATTTCTCCTCTGTGGTTACCGTGGAGAAAGACATGAAATCTTGTGAAAGTGGTGAAGTTAGTGGTGATATCTTGGGGTCAGTCCATATCACTGTCCTGGTGGTGTTGGATGTATTAGAATGTGTGAAGGTGTATAAAAATACTTGTCCAGACCAGATATATCCAGGAATACTGCAACAGTCTAGAAAAGGAATTGAGGGGACTCTGGCTGACAGTTTTGCATCATCTTTAGCCACAGCCAGAAGACTGGAGGATAGCGAATGTTGTGGCCATATTCAAGAAGGGATGCAAAGAAAAGCCTGTAAGCTTAACAGCTGTGCTGGGTCAGTTATTTGAGAAGATTCTGAGGGATAAGATATGCATGCATTTGGAAAGACAGCGTTTGATTAAAAGTAGACAGCATGGCTTTCTGAGTGAGAAATTAGGTCTCACAACTATGTTAAGTGTTGACAAGGGCAGAGTGGTAAACGCACTCAATATAGATGTTAATAAACTCGAAAGATTGCAGGCGAAATTTACAAGGATGCTACATTTCCTCATTGGTCTGTGTTATCGGGAGAGATTGAACAAGCTAGACTTTTCTTATCTCAGTCTAAGAGACTGAGGGGGCCTTATAGATACGTGTAAGATCATGAGAGGCACAGGGTGAATGCACTCAATATTTTTCCGAGGGTTGGGGTATCGAGGATTGAAGGACTTCAGTTTCAGGTTAGAGAGAAAGTATAAAAGGGAACCAGAGGGTCATTTCTTTTACACAGAGAATGGAATGCTAATGGAATGAGCTGCCAGTGGAAGTGGTTGAGACGGGTACATTTACACGATGTAAACGGCATTTAGACATGGACAGTAAAGATTGGAAGGATATGCAGAAATGGAGTTAGCTTGGAGAACCATTTTGGTCAGCATGTATCAGTTTGGGCAAAAGGACTTGTCTCCGTGCTGTAGGAATCCATGACTCTGTGAGTGAGCTTCAGGAGCTAAGATTGCCTCCTCTACCCATCATCCACAAGGGAGCGCAGAACCTCTGTATGGATTTCAGATCTGAGGCCAGTGTGTGAGTGTTTGTCAGTTGAGGAGGGAAGGGAAGGACAGGCGAAGAGGTTGGGTTCAACTACGGTGCTGTTGCATTCTCTTTCACTAGCTAACACCATCTACCTTCCTAATGCATGCATTCGTCAGATCCTTTTGAAAGAATACCAATTTCAGTAGTAATCTGACATGCATTCTGTAGGAGATAAAGGCTCCTGTAGTCACTCAGCAGACACAGAGACTCTGAGTTGGCAACATTTCAAGCAGCTGACTGATACCCCATCACTGTTTAGGGATAGGTAGAGATGGGCACCCATTGTTGGCCTCGCCAGTGACACTCCTATTCAAACATTTTCAAAAATGCTTGTTCTGACGCACTCCCTGTGTCAACCAAAAACAAATTCATCACACTGTGAGCTTTGTAACTTGAATATGTACTTTATCTTGTCAAAGGTAAAGATCACGCAACACCAGGTTATAGTCCAACAGGTGTATATGGAAGCACTAGCCTTCAGTGCGCTGTTCCTTCAACAGGTTGTTTATCCGGTCGTCACTTTCTGAACCTGTCCAGCTTCTGCTGCCTCACTGTATATGGAGATTCTCACTTACTGACCCTGGTCTCCTTTGTCTCTCGGGAATAAGAATCCTGCTATATTTGTCAGGACAATCAAATAGAGTAATGGAATTTACAGCATGGTAACAGACCCTTCGGTACAACCCGTCCATGCAGACAAGATATTCCAACCCAATCTTGCCCCACCTGCATCACCGGGCTAAGATCCCTCCAAACACTTGCCAACCATTTGAACCATTCAGCAAGTATTGCATGGCAACACAGGTCACTTTGTTGAACAAAAACAAACTTTATTATGCCAATGAGAATTGCAACAAAGCATCCTTATTTAACATAATCCTAATATCTCTGTGATGTTTGGAATTCAACTTCACTTTAACTGCCCAAGACGTTTATCTCGTGAAGTCCTGGAGGATCATTTACTTTCGAAAGGGATCAACCCAAAGATATGTCATAGCCCACTAGAATTTACATCGATTTCACCCCCTCCCTCCGCCACACACAGTTTCTCATTCTTATACCTGTGATTTCTAGAGCTTTCTATCTGAAAATGGCCCAGCGTCTGTGTTGTCACAGCTGCCTGTCAAAAGACTTGCAACTGGTTCATGGTTGGTTCCCACCATGCTTGGCGATGTTATTCCCAAATGTTTTTACATTCAAGGGGCAAGTTTTCTTTCTACATTTCTTGTTATTGTTCCCCATTACCATTCTGAAGAAAAACTATTCACCTCTCAATAATGCCGACAGATTTCTCAATTTTGGACTTTATTTTCTTTCTAGAGTCTTTCTCAGGGCAGGCTTGACTGGAGCGAAGTGTTATAGTTTTAAGATATTAGGAGAAAGGTAGAGATGGGATATAAAAGTAGGTTCTTTGCGCAGAGAGCGGTGAGCGCATAGAAAACGTTGCCAGCAGTGATGGTGGAAGTAGAGTTATTAGGGACATTATGCGACTGCTGGACATGCACACGGAAAGCAGCGAATTGAGGGGTGCGCAGGTTATTTTATTTTACATTAGGATTAATCCTCGGCTCAACATCATGGGCCAAATGGCTCGTTCTGCGCTGTACTTTTCTATGTTCATATGTTCCAACACTTTGACTCTTCCACATCAGGCTGAGGTTTAAAATCTTGGCGAACTTCACCCACCCTCCTCTCTGACCTATCACCTCCATCCCACCCCCATTCACCTATTGCACACTTTCGTACCTTCTCACCAGTCCTACACCTCCCTCCACCCCCATTTATCTGTCCTCACTGGTGAAGGTGGGAGAGGAGGGTGGAACAGATAGATGAGAAAGGCGAATGTACAGGTGAAGCTGGTGATGCCAAGTTGGCGCTTTGAGACAGGGAAAACCGGGTGCAGGGGTTGTTGTGCGTGGTGGGGTGGGGAGAGGGAGCGGGGAAAAGAGGAAACTTGTAAAACCCACATTGCTCCGGCGTGGTTGCAGGGTCCCATGGCTGAAGATGAGCGATTCTTCCTCCAGCTGTAGGCAGAAGTGTTTTGTGATGGAGCTGGCCCTGGAACTGCATGTGCTTGGCAGAGTGGGAGGGGGAAGTTGACGTGTTCAGCGATGAGGCGGCAGGGGTGGCTGGTGCAGGTGTGTCAGAAACGATCCGTAAGTTGTCATGCTGTCTCCCCGATGTAGAGGAGACCATACCGGGTGCAACAGATACAGTTGCGTGGATGAAATGTATTGGAGGGCATCGTCAACCACGTGGGGGGGAAATTGCGATCTTTGAAGAAGGAGGCCATCTGGGATTCCCAAAAATAAATGGATAAATGCAAAACATTTTGGAAAATGTTTTTCGAATAACGTTTTCCGCTGAGCTGGCAACCCAGAATAGAAGTCTTTCATGGCTTTATGGGACATCTGGAGTGACTTTACTGAAAATATAAGTGTTTGGGAATTGATCGCGTCCATTTTCACTCGTGGTAATCACATTAGAACGAATTGGTTTCTCAGAAGCTTCTGTCTTTGGGCAACATTCCCTGGGGAAACACCAGATACTTTTCCCAACACTGATTTCCTCCTTGATCCCCAGAACTTTTACTTTAAAACTTCCACTGTTTGACAGTGAGAACATACCAGTTCTACTGACTCCGTTACAGGGTTTGCATCATCTTTTGACCACCTTGTGGGGAAACCTTTGAGCGTTTAGACAGGAGTGAAGATGACAATCCGATTGATCGCAATCTTCTCACGAGGTGAGGCATCTCGAACGGCTGAATAGCTTTTCTGCTCCTCATTCATATCGCCAATACCTGACATCTTGCTGCCAACATAAGACCTAGTGCCTTTTACAGATAGCCTTACTGGAGATTGCATCCTCAAGCTCCAAGCTCAGCAAGCCTTCCGGTTTCATTTCCCCTCAGCGATTCCAAATGAGCTGCCATCTTGACAAATCCCCAGGTACCTTCTCTGAGAAGCGCCCATCTCAATTAAACAAAACAACTGCAGAACATGACCGTCTCTCTACCAACGTGGCACGTTATTGGAGAAAATAATCTGAAGGACACGGATGGGGAGAATTTTGTTCAGTTCATTGAATGCCAGATAACAGTTTAGCCAAGCATTGCAATCTTGTAATCTTGCCGGATAATTGAGGTTGCTTTTCATTCAGAACAGCTTCTAACTTCCGAACCATTCTTCATTCAGTGCTTCGTATGCTATTTGAAGCATCCGCCTTACTGGAAGCAAAGTGGTGAGGGTGGCCACTCTAGCAGAAAAAAAACCCTCTGAGTTGCCCACTTGACTCACTGGTAGGATCAACATGGTTCAGTACTAAACATGATGAGCAGCAGCACAAACTCTTGCAGTCACTGGTGATCCCGCTGGTGTTTCTGCACAGGGCAGGCGAGCGGCCTCTCTCAAGTGTGAACTCGCTGGCGTATCTGCAGGTCGGATAATCGAGAGAACCTCTTCCCGCACTGAGAGCCGGTCAATGGACTCTCCCGGGTGTGAATTTGAAGATGTGTTTGCAGGTCGGAGAACTGAGTGTATCACTCCCCGCACTGAGAGCAGCTGAGCAGCCTCTCCCCATTGTGAAGCTGTTGATGAATAACCAAGCCAGATGGCTGATCAAATCCTTTATCACCCTCAGAGCAACACTACGGCCTCTCCTCAGTGTGAACTCGCTTATGTCTCAGCAGGTT
The DNA here is from genome assembly GCF_020745735.1 of Hemiscyllium ocellatum. NCBI lineage: Eukaryota > Metazoa > Chordata > Chondrichthyes > Orectolobiformes > Hemiscylliidae > Hemiscyllium > Hemiscyllium ocellatum. Next base: position 318,966 of record NW_026867553.1, read on the forward strand.
GTCTGAATTGATGAAGTCCTTCCTACAATCAGAGCAGGGGAATGCCCACTTGCTTGCGCGCCAGTGGGGTGGATGTATCAGTTAGTGTCTTCCCACGGTCAGAGGTGCATGGCTTCTGCACAGCATGAAATTTCTGGTGTGTCAGAAAGTTGGAGAGAGCACTGAATCCTTTCTCACACACAAAACAGGTGAATGGCCTCTCCCCTGTGTGTCGGCGCTCATAAACCTCAAGAGCAGATGAGTAATAGATTCCCTTCCCATAGTGCCTACATTTCCAGGGTTTATCCATGCAGAAACTGTTTCCTTTGCCTCTGCAGGTTTAACAATCAGTGGAAGCCTCGTCCAAACATAGGACATGTGAATGGTCTTTTTCAGTTGCGAATTGTGCAATTTTCATCTCAGGCTGATTTCAGCTTTTCTCGGTGCACTGCAACACTTTACACGGCGTGTATATATCATAATGCTTTGTTTGAAATTATTTAAAGCAGACAGAACAGAGAAAAAAATCTCCCTCCACCGTGAATGATGCACTACGTTCTGTTCCTGACAAATCGAATGATTTCAGATCTTGACATTACGTTAATTTCAGATTTCTTTCTCCAAGTCCCTCCTTTCTATTATCCTGAAAAAATTGATTGAAAAGTCATCACTACCTCAGTGCAAGATAAAACTTCAAAAGAAAATATTTTCAAGGTGATGCATACTCCACAGAATTAGTAGATTTCTATTTGCTGTCAGTGCGTACGGCATGGGCCGAACGGCCCCCTTTATACTGCATGGTCGAATCCTTGTTTTAGAGTCGTTCTGATGTACAGCATGAAAACAAACCTTTCGGTCCATCTCATCCATGCTGACCTGATATTCTAACCGAATCAACTCCCATTTGCCTGCACGCGGCCCATGTCCCTGTAAACCTTTCCGATTCATGTGCACATCCAGATGCCTTTTAAATGCTGCAACTGTACAAGGGTCTACCACTTCCTCTGACAGGTCATTCCATATGCACACCACCGTCTGTGTGAAAAATTGCCCCTTCGGTTACATTTATGTCTTTCCACTCTCAGCCTTAAGCTATGCCCTCTAGTTCTGGACTCCCTATCCTCACCCCTTGTCTATCCTCTCCATGCCCCTGGTGATTTTATAATCCATTACAAGTTCACCACTCAGCCTCCGAATTTCCAGGAAAAAAAAGCCGCAATCTGTTGATCCACTCCCCATTGCTCAAACCCTCCAACCTTGGCACATCCTTGTTAATCTTTTCTGAAACCTTTCAATTTTCACAACATCTTTCCGATGGGAAGATGACAAAAATTGCATGCAATATTCCGATCTTTGCCTAACCAATATCCTGTACAGCCACAACATGACCTCCCAACTCCAATACTCAATGCTTTGACCAATAAAGGAAAGACCTTTTCACTACCCGGTCTACCTGCGGCTCTATAGACAACAGACAATAGACAATAGGTGAAGGAGTGGGCCATTCAGCCCTTCGAGCCTGCATCACCATTCAATATGATCGTGGCTGATCATTCCTAATTAGTATCTTCTTCCAGGTCTACCCCTTTTTTTGAGCTGTGTCCTCTGGTTCGGCACTCAACATCAGCGGAAATATGTTTCCTGCTGCCAGAGTGTCCTATCTTTTAATAATCTTATATGTCTCAATCAGATCCCCTCTCAGTCTTCTAAACTCAAGGATATACAAGCCCAGTCGCTCTACTTATTAGGAGCTGTGAACCTGCACTCCAAGTCCTCTTTGTTCAGCAACACTCCCTAGGAACTTACCATTAAGTGTACAACTGTTGCTCTGATTTGCTTTCCCAAAATGCAGCACCTCTTACTTATCTGAATTAAACTCAACTTGTCAATCCTCAACACATTGGCTCAGCTCATCAAGATCCTGTTGTACTCTCAGGTAAGCGTCTTCGCTTTCCACTACACCTCCAATTTTGATGTCAGCTTACTAATTACAACTCCCATCTTCACATCCAAAGAATGTATACAATAATGAAAAGTAGTTGTTCCTGCACTGATCCTTATGTAACTTCTTTGGTCACGATACCTCGAGTCTGAAAAGCAACCCTCCACCACCACCGTCTTCGAACCAGTTCTGTGTCCAAATGACGAGCTCTCCATATATGCCATGAGGTCTAACCTTGCTCACTAATCTCCCATGGGGAACCTTGTCGAACGCCTGACTGAAGTTCAGACAGATCACGTCCAATGCACTGCGACATCGATCCTCTTTGTTACTTCTTCAAAAACCTCAATTATGTTTGTGAGACATGATTTCCCACGCACAAACCCATGCTGACTATCCATAACCAGTCCTTGCTTTTCCAATACATGTAAATCCTGTGTCAATCACTGATGCCAAACTCACTGTTCTAAGGTTCTCTGGCTTTTCCCCACCACCTTGCTTAAACAGTGGCACCACGTTAGTCAACCTCTGGTCTTCCGGCACCTCAGCTGTGACTATCGATGATGCAAATATCTCAGCAAGGGGCTCAGTAATCATATCCTTATCTTCCCAGATTTGTCGGGTACACCTAATAAGTTCCTGGTGACCAATCCACCTTTATGCATTTCAAGACATCCAGGACCTCCTCCTCTGCAATATGGGCATTTTTCAAGATGATACCATCTATTTCCCCACATTCTATATCATCCATGACTTTCTCCATAGTGAACGTTGATGCAAAATGTGCGTTTCATGTCTCCCCATCTCCTGCGGCTCCAAACGATGACTGCCTTGCTGATATTTGAAGAGCCCTATTCTCTCCATAGTTACCCTTTTGGCCTTAATGTGTTCATTAAACGTTCTGGACTCTCCTTACTCTTATTTGCCAAAGCTATTTCTCTCGTCATCGACCATTCCCTGCACCTGCCTCCTTTTTCTTTCAACCTAATAGGAATATACTGCCACTGGACTCTCGATATCTCATTTCTGAGAACATCCCAGTCCAACAGCGGCATCTCCAAATCATCATTTCTGAAAGCTTCCAATTTTCCAGCTGTCCCCTTTACTTGTGAACATCTACGATGCCCCACCCCACCTCCCAATCGGCTTTTCAAAGTTCTTGCCTAACACCATCAAAGTTTCCTTTCCTCCAATTTAGGCCTTCAGCTTTCAGATCCTGTCTAACCTTTTCATTAACTATTTTATAACTAATGGAATTATGGTAGCTAGCCTCAAAGTGCTTCCCCAATGACACCTCAGTCATGTTGTGCCTAATTTCTCAAGAATAGGTCAGGTTTTGCTGCTTCTCTCGTGCGAACAGCCACATACTGAATCAAAAAGTTTTCTTGTACACACGTAACAAATTCCTCTCAAGCAGAACCCTTACCACTATGGCAGTGTCAGTCTATGTTTGTAAAGTTAAAATTCACTACCATAACCATCCTATTATTCAGACAGAAAAGCGAATTTTCCTTACAAATTTGTTTCTGAATTTTCCACTGACTATTGGCGGGTCTATATTGCAATCCCAATAAGGTGATCATCCCTTTCTTAGTTCTCAGTTCCACGTCAATAATGCCCCTGGCTGTATTCCTAAGTACAGCAAATAATACTATCCCTTATAAATATTGCTACGCTTCCCACACCACCACCCCCCCCCCCCCGCCACGACCCGCCACCCTGCAGCTGTCTTGACCCCCTTCCCATCCTTCCTCCAGCATTTGTATCCTGGAACATCAAGCTTCCAGTCCTATACACTCCCGAGACACTTTTCTGTAATGGATATGTTATCCCAGTGCTATATTCCTCATCGTGTGCTGATTTCATCTGCCTTCTCACTTCGGGCTCTTGCATTGAAGTAAGTACAGTTTAATGTATCAGTTCTATCTTGTTCTCTGTTTGATTCCTTCCTGCTCTGAATGTTTGACTTCCTTCCTTTCTCAACTACACCAGCCTTAGATTGATCTCTTTCCTCAGAATCTCCCTGGGTCCCCCCACGCCACCCCTTCTCGCCGCCCCCATGCAAGTCCTCAAATGAGTGGGAGGGGGAGTTGAAGTATTCAGCCACAAATCTTTCAGCCACGTCCTGAAGCAACACGTGGTTTCTCCACTCCTCGGACCAGCTGTGCTTTTCCAGCACCACACTCTTGACTCTGACCTCCACCATTTGCTATCCTCACTTTCTCCTGGTGGATGTTATATTCGCATGGTATTTCTAAATATGTTCAGTATGACAAAAAAAAGGCATAGTTCAACCTGATATTAATTTAATGCGTCATCACATTGTCAGCTCTTGCCTGGAAATCACCCTTTTTAATTACAAACATTATGAAATGACAGAATTTTGCTAGCCAGACAAACGAGTGCCCCAAACTGACTGAGTAAAGGATGTCACAAACACACGCAGGCATTCCTCGAAAAGCTTGGCCAGTCTGGCAATACGAGTGGAGAAAAATCAAAGTTTAAAGTTTCCGGTCGAGTGACCCCTCCTCAGAACAGTAACCAATGTCACTGTCTTTTACAGAGCGGGAGGCATGGACATCACTTTATAGATAATATTCCCTTCCTTGGATTCACTTTCCAAACGTGCAATTCTTGCAAGTCAGCAGTTTAACCCCAAATGAGAAAAGAACAGAAAAACAATAAAATGTTCCCAGATGATTTCCCACAGGAGGATGGTTCAGTCTTGTTGAAGCTCCATCTTCATTCAGTGACAGACGAAGAGAAGCAGCACCTTCTCTGTGCACCAATCAGCAGATTCATTGTCCAACTTCCACATTCAGAGAATAGGGAAGCGCTGATTGACTGGCGGCCCATCTTACTTCTGTCCTCTATGGATTCCCATTGGCCAACAGTGATGCTAATCAATGGACGGCGCAAACCACCTCCTGCGCAAGCGCAATTCTGATGTTTAGCTAAATGAATCTATTTCTTTGTTTGTAACTAAAATAATTTATTGAGGTTGTCCACCCCAGCGCATCCACATTATTCCTTTGTATAACTGGGACTTTGCAACCTGCTAACCCTCTGTGTACAATCATCCAGATCAATGAATCGAGGAGCAATCTCGTTTGAAGGTGATGGATGCTCAGGTTTTTTTCTTTCAGACTGGATTCACTCCCATGTGGAAACAGTCCTTTCAGTCCAAAAAGTCCACCCTGACCCTCTGAAGAGTAACCCACCCAGATTCAATTCCCTCTGACTAAGGCACCGAATACTATGGACAACTTATAATGGCCAATGCACCTGACCTGCACATCGTTGAACTGTGGGAGGAAACCCACGCAGACATGAGGAGAACATGCACACTCCACACAGACAGTCGCCTGAGGTTGGAATTGAACCCAGGTCTCTGGTGCTGTGAGGTAGCAGTGCTGACCACTGAGCCAAGCCAGATGTGGAATCCAATCTTTATTTTTGTTGAGACATTAATCTGAGTTTAATCCTGGAGTTAGTATTGGGGAGCATATTTTAATCAAATAGGGAGGTGCATTTTTGTTCTTTATGTCTGTTCGATTGGTTCCTGTATACGTACAATATAATTCATGGTGCCTTTTTGAATGTGTTTCTGTCCCTCGCACTGTCGCTCAAACAGATTACTGCTTCACAACTCAAAACTCATCCAAGCACTTCCTCGTGTACGGGGCAACCCAGGATTAATCTTTGAGCAATTACTTAGATTACTTACAGTGTGCAAACAGGCCCTTTGGCCCAACAAGTCCAGTCCGACCTGCCGAAGCGCAATCCACAAGAACCATTCCCCTACATTTACCTCTTCACCTAACACTACAGGCAATTTAGCATGGCCAATTCAACTAGCCTGCACATTTTTGAATTTTGTGAAGTAACGGGAGCACACTGAGGAAACCCACGTAGCCAAGGGGCGAATGTGCAAACTACACACAGAGTCGCGTTATCCGAGTTCTCCATCTCTCTATCTCTCCCCATTGCGCACTCTGCTGCTAATGCTGAAAGGAACTCACCGACACACTACGGAAGAAACTTGAGATTGAGTAGCAAGCGTCTGCAATTCAAGCCTGACCCACCCTTTAATACGACCGTGCCTGATCACACCTCAGCCTTAACTCCACTTGTCAATTCGTTAGTAATTAACATTCTGTCTGTGTCCTTTTTTCAATTTAATGAATGAACTGACATCTAACACACTGTGAGAAATGAATTCCATTGTTTCAAAACCAGTTGAAGGAATAATTACTCCTCATCATTCTTTTAAATCTAATGCCTCTTAGCCTCAATCTCTTCTATTCTCTCATTGTACATGGACGTGGCAGACTCAGCGGGAATATTTTTCCGGTTCCTTGTTGCTCCTGAGAATGTGGGGTGAGCTGCTTGAACTGCTGCAGTCCGTGTGCTGTGGGTTAACCCACAATGCCCTTGGGGAGGGAATACCAGTACTTTAACCCAGTGACGCTGAAGGAATGGCTGATATATTTCCAGGGTGATGACTAGCTTGGAGGGGAACTTGCAGGGGGAGGGGCTCACATGCATCTGCTGTTCTTATCCTTCCAGATGGAAGAGGTCATGAATTTGGAAGCAACTGTCTGAGGATCGTTGGTGACTTTCTGCAGTACGTTTTGTAGATAGTCCCCACTTCTGTTTCTGAATGTCCATGGTAGAGGGTGTGGATGTGTTACCAATTAAGCAGGCCTGGTCACTGTCAATTTTAAGTGTTGTTGGAGCTGGAGCCATCCAGGCAAGTGGATCATCACACTCCCTGACAGGCAACAGCAAAACACAACTGATGTAATCTGTGTTTGTCTCTCACTCCCTCTGAGTTTTCTATTTCCCTTTCTGTCTCTCAATTGCCAAGTCTCTTGACTCTCTCTTTCTCTTGCGCAATTTCTATCTCTCGTTCTCTGCTGTCTTGATCTCTCCCACAGATTCTCTCTCTCGATAAATATGATCTATTGTATTTTCAGACAAAAAGCAAGGGTACGTCTTGCACAGTTAATACTGGGACTTTAGGAAGTGTTGCAGAACAGAGAAATCGATAAATTCACGTTCATTGTTCATTAAGGTCTGTGTCACAGATGGACAGGATGGTTTAAAAAGCTGTTTCGGACGCTTGTTTTTATTGGTTAGTTCTTTCTGTTGAAGAGTTGGGATATTATGTTGAGATTGTACAGAATATTGGTGAGGCCTCTTTTGGAATACCGTTTCCTGTTCTGGTCGCCCAGTTACAGGGGGGATGTTAGCAATGTGAAGGGGATTCAGAACTGATTTACTAGGATTGTGCTGGGTATGGAACGCTTGAATCATCAGGATAAGCTTGGACTTCTGTCACCAGAGCATAGGAGGTTGAGAGGGGTGACTTAACCTAAGTTTCTAAAACAACAAGAGGCATAGATCATGTTGATGGTGGTTGTCTTTTCGTTAAGGTGGAGAATTTTCAGACTGGGGGCACATTTTTGAGGAGAGAAATTGAAAGCAGACATCAGAAATAATTTTCTTACACAGAGGGAGGTTCACATCTTGATTGAACTTCCCAATGAAGTGGTTGATTTGGGTACAATAACAACATTTAGAAGACATTTCGATGGCGATATGAACAAGAAATGTTTGGAGGAATATGGGACAGGAGCAGGCAAGTGGGACTAGTTTAGTCTGGGATTATGTTTGGCATAGACTGGTTGGACTGATCGATCTGCTTCAGTCATCTATATCTATCTGTCAACCTCTCTTTATCTCTCTCTTTCCACAGCTGTCTTTCTGTCTCAGGTCTCTCTCTGTCTCCCTCTGAGAACAACAGTGTTGTTCTGACATGGATCAGAACTGTCAAGATTCCCTCCGCTGCCATTTCCTGGCTCGAGGTGACCTGGGCTGGAGTCCAGGTGCTCAGGCTGTGTCTGTCCATACCCATTCCTCTTTGGCTAAGATGTGCCAGACTAGTGGAGGGCGTACAGGTGAAATGAGGTGTAAACTTCAGCTAATCCTTGACTGTCGCATCACAAAGCTAATCACACATGGCACATCAGGAGCTGTGGACACATAGCTTTATGATCTCTCTCGCTCTATCTCTGATCCGTTTCAATCACTCAGAGTCTCAATTTTTATCCCTCCATCTCGCTCAGTCTGTCTTGATCTCTGTCACATTCCTTCTTCCCTTTTCTCACTGACCTTCTCTCTTTCTCTCCCAATGGCAGTTTTTATTTCTCTGCCCCCTTTCACTCACCGTCTTATGATTTGTCACTGCTATCTCACTGCCCTCTTACACAGCGGCTCTCAATCCTTTCTGTCTCTCACATGTTCTGTCTATATTTCTCTCTATCTCTATTTCACAGTCTCTATTCCTTGAGCAACAACAACGTCATACTTTGCAGACCATTAGCTATCCTGAAAAACAATTTTTCATTCTTTACTTTCCACATTCTCTCCAAGATAGGTCATTCATGACGAAATCTTTCAGTGACATTTCAACAGACCCTGATTGAATAAAGTGATCTGTCTACAGCAATCCCACCTTGGCCATCTGTCTCTCTTTCTACTTCACCATTCACACCTGCACTCTGACTCCCGGTCACAGAGGATGGAAAGGACAATGTACCTAACTCACCGTGACACTCTTGTCCCTGAGATCATCCTCCACCAATTTATTCTCTTTGCTGAATATTGAGACAAATATTCGTCTCGTTCCTTGAGTTGGCCACCTCTTTCTCTGGCGATATTCTTGCTTTTCACACATATTTAAAGAAAAAAACACTGAATTATCCTTCATCCTGTTTGTTCCCGACCTTACATGACCCCTTTTAGTCCATCTAATTCCTTGTTTATGTTCTTTCCCACTTTCCTTACATATTTCATTGGCTTCATTAGTTTCCATCGTCCTCGACCTTACATCTGCTTCCTTTCTCTTCCTGTCGAAGGTCTTAACATCCCTGGTCATCGGAGGTTCATGTAACTTGCCAAAAATATCCCTCATTCTCCCAGGAATGTGCCACTCCTGAAATCTTGTTAAATGCATTTTAAAATAATCCCATGTGTCCGATGGAGTTTTACCCTAAAATACCTGCCTCCAATCAAAAATTTCCAGTTCCTGCCTAATATTTCTATAGTTCGCCTTTACTCATATCAAGCGTACTGCTGTTATCGCTATCCGTGAACATCTAAGAGTCATGGAAATGTACACCATGAAAGCAGATCCTTCGGTCCAACACGTCCAAATCGACCAGATCTTCCAACCTAATCTAGAACCACCTGTCAGCACCCAGCCCATATTCCTCCAAACCCTTCCCTTTCAAATACCGATCCAAATGTCCTTAACTGCTGTAATTGTACCAGCCTCCACCACTTCCTCTGGCAGCTCATTCCATACAGGTACCACATTCTGTGTAAAAAGGTTGCCTATTAGGTCTCATTTATATCTTCCCCTCTCACCTGAAACCTATTGCCCTCTAATCCTGGATTTTCCGACCCCAGCGAAAAGACTTTGCCTATTTATCCAATCTAAGCCCCTCATAATTTTGCAAACATCTATAAGGTCACCCCTCAGCCTCTGACAATCCAGGGAAAACAGCCCTAACCTGTTCAGCCTCTTCATCTAGCTCAAACCCTACAACGCTGGCAACATTCTTGTTAGTCGTTTCTGAACCCTTCCAAGTTTCACAAAATTTTCCGATACGAAGGAGACCAGAATTACACACAATCTTCCAAGAGTGACCTAACCAATGTCCTGTACAGCCACAACATGACCTCCCAACTCCTGTACTCGTTCCTCTGCCCAATAAATGAAAGCATACCAAATGCCTTCTTCACTGTCCTTTCTTCCTGTTACTCCAATTTCAAGGAGCTATGAACCTGCACTCCAAGGTCACTTTGTTCAGCGACACTCCCGTGAACTTTATCATGAAGTGTATAAGTCCTGCTAAGATTTGCTTTCCTAAAATGCAGCGCCTCACATTTATCTGAATTAAACTCCATCTGCCACTCCTCATCCCATTGATCCATCTGGTACAGATCCTGTTGTAATCTGAGATAACAGTCTTCGCTGTCCACTACACCACAAGTTTTGGTGTCATCTGCAAAAACTTACTAACTGTACCTCTTATTCTCGCATCCAAATCAATTATGTAAATGACAAAAAGTAAAGAACACAGCACCGATCCAGTGGAACTCCATTGGTCACACGCCTATAGTCTGAAAAATAATCCTCCACCACCCTCTGTCTTCTACCTTTGAGCCAGCTCTGAATCCAAATGGCTGGTTCTCCCTGTATTGCATGAAATCGAATGTTGCTAATC